>NW_009203442.1:24512-34247 GCF_000690835.1 Fulmarus glacialis | reverse complement strand
GACGTTATTGTGGCCTTTCAATACTTAAAGGCAGCTTACAAGAAGGATGGGAACAGACTTTTTAGTAGGGCCTGTTGCGATAGGACAAGGGGTAATGGTTTTAAAACCAAAAGAGGGTAGATTCAGACTAGATAGAAGGAAGAAATTTTTTTACGATGCGGGTGGTGAAACACTGGCACAGGTTGCCCAGAGAGGTGGTAGATGCCCCATCCTTGGAAACACTCAAGGTCAGGTTGGACGGGGCTCTGAGCAACCTGATCTAGTTGAAGATGTCCCTGCTCATTGCAGGGGGGTTGGACTAGGTGACCTTTAAAGGTCCCTTCCAACCCAAAGTGTTCTACGATTCTGTGATTGCATCTGACAACAGAGGATAAGGTCAACCTTCTTCTGTTAGATTTGCAGAAGAATTAATAACTGCATTAAATGAACCAGCAAAATCGGAAACTTCCAAGTACAGAAAGACGATTTATGTCTGAAACAGGATATATAAGCAACAGGAAGCAATATTCTTTTTGCTTTCCACCTGTGTTTAGAAATTGTTTGTCTAGAAAGGAAGATTATTCTTGTCAGTGGTCATGTCATTGTCACTTCTGATCAGGACAACACTACCTACTGGGCTTCACTGCTCGACAAAGATGTTTCCTGCTCTGCTTCATGTTCAAAGCAAGACTTTTTCTTTTTGCCTCTCTCCAGTCCTCTCTATAGACTAACTGCTCAAAGTTTCTGGCCATTGTGTTGTACATATACATACAAGTCTACCATGTAAATCTCTTCTGGGAACTACCTATTGCAATGTGACAAGAGAACCTGGCCCTAGTGGACTGTATTATGTATTGGTTGCCTTCTGGCTTTAAATACAATTGATGCTATATATTTTGACTTTCAAGAAGGGAGATCAGGGATGAATCAGTCTCTGACTTTCTTGTCAGAGAGGTGCCTCATGGATGAGGGCATTGGATGACTGTGGAAGTTCCTAGTGGAAGTGCATTAATTTGAGTGCTTTGGTCTAGTAGGGTGAAAACCTGAAAGTGTGGCAATCTTTGAGAAGTCTTTAATTGGGTTGTCCTCCTGTTATCTTGGTTTGAGCATCTGATCTTTTCTCAAACTGTGCCACAAGTCATGTAGATATTCCTGGGGCCTTGGGTTCGGCAGCTGGAACACACTTTGATGAGTCACAAGTGTTTAGCGCCTCTAAAAATGAAAAGCCACATGGTCAAAGAAGACTGTTGGTGCAGAGAGTGCAAAAACTCCCTCTTACGTGCCAGTGTTAAGGTAACTATGTAAAGCAACGGTCCTATAAAATAAATAGGCCTGAAATAGTAACCTCCTTTAATATAATGTAAGCCCCATGAAATCAGTACCAATGGCTTCTCTGATCCTGGCAAGAAGGCTGAGAATGCAGCTTGAATCCCTTGTAACTCCCCCATTTGACTTCATATTCACAATCTTGTGTAGGCTGTTGAGAGACATATGTGATCCTCATCACAAAAATAGATCTTGTTGATGTTCACGCTTTGCAGGTGTCTTCCAGTGGTCCTGACACTATTTCTAAATTGATTTTTTGAAGACTTTAAGGGAGTTGACCGTTTATTTTCAAGGACATCGAGCATTTTTGGTGAATTTGATTGGAGGTACCTTCCCTTTACACTAGTGAGCTCCTATCATGTTCCTGGAAAGTGACTGCTCTTATGTGACCACTTCCTCCTTTTCTGCCGTGGTTTCCCCATTAGCTGGTGCTGAAGTTATCTACTAACAGATGTTTGGGGCTGGGTCCTTGAGCTGTTCCTCTAACTAGCTGCACTAGGTGACTGCATGGAGCAAGGGAAAACATGCAAGGTTATACGAAATGTGCAAATCTAACACTCATGTTAATGACTCCTTCAAATCTCACATGCCCTATGCCCTATGACTTCACATCTGTCCCCATGATATATTCCCATGTGTTTTGTACATATCTCAGCATTCTTGAACCTCACTAATGAACAGGAAGGGACGCTCCAGGAGTTAGTTCACCATGTACTATGAGGAGACTGGCCTCTCCTTTCCAGACCCATCTTCTGGAATGGATTTCCAAGCTTGTGGTCGCTGTACAACCAGTTATGCTGGAGAAATTTGGGCTTATTTTCTAACCAGGTAACTGCAAAAATGGTTAAAAAACATTACTAGTAATAGTGTTATTCCTGCTTGAATCACAGGTGTTGGTGGAGAATAAAAAAGGGACCAAAGAAATGTGCTGTAAGACAGTCTAGGGAGAAACATAGACCCTTCAACCAAAATGAAATCCCTCCCACTATCTATAAAATCATCTGTTGCAATAATCAGCCATAGCTGAAAAATCCCTTACTGTTATGTTATGTTTCTGTTGGTGAGATTAAGGATGGGGAGCAGCATTTACCAGGCTTTGAAGTATGTTACTGCTCCTGCATTTCTTCTTTCCTAGATTGCTCCTTAGACCAGTCCTTAAGAGAAAAGTTACTCAAATTTCTTGTTTGATCAACTGGTTATCAGAGCTGATCTTTGCCTACCTTACTTTCGGGCTGTTCCTGAAACTCAGCTCCCTTGGCTCTTCTTGGTGCCTTTTCTTTACAGAAGGGGTAGAAATCATGTCTCAAATCTTTTGAGTTTAAACCGAAGTTGTAACAGAGGGTGGGCTCTGTGGGAGGTGGTCCTCCACAGATCCATGAGTGCTTGTCTGCTCCATGTGCCAGCTAGAAAAGTTTTGGGCAGAAAACACTTTTATATTTTGAAAGTGAGGATGAGCTGACTATGCTATTTGGAAATGAAGGAGTAGCACTTGCAGAATCTGCATGGTTTTGTAGATAGATTTTGGCAGGGAATTAATAAGTAGTGAGACACTTATATCAATACACAGAAGACTCTTGGCAGAAGAGATACATACCTGTGGTTTTTTACTGTCTTTTGTTTAATGGAGGCACAGGAGTAGTGTTAGCCTAGCTGTACCTGTAAGGGTTTTGTATGAAGTTGGAAAATGGACATCCATATAAGCTTTTCCTCAAGTCATTAAAAAAAGGCAGTTCATTGCCCAGGGCACCATAAAATGCTGCTCTTAATGTTTCTGTGATTTGGGGTACACTGGCATAACTAAAGTACACGTCTCTCTTTACTCTTAATTCCTGAGAACGTTATCACAGACAGAGCTGTTTACCCATGGCTTTTTCTAAGGCTAGAGCAACGCGTTAGTTTGCCTAGCAGCAGTTCTCATCAGTATTCAGGAGCAGAATGATACAGTAAAGGAGACCAGGCAGCCTATACCACAGTACCTGTTTCAATATATTTTGAATTATTAAAGAAATATTTTTATTGTAGCTAAGATAATCACATATACAGAATATCAAGGTCAGTGCATGAGAGTGTTAAGGAAAAACAATAAATGCAGCAGATAACTAATTTATCTCTTGGGAATGTTATTTCACGCACTGACACATTTTCCTCTTTAGCATCGATCTATAAGGCTGAGTTCTATGAAGTGCTTTAATTAACCTATCACCATGTACTTATTTATGGTGTCCCCAAATGATATTATCAAAATACAATAGTCTATTCTCTACCTCCACTCTATAAAATGTTCCAAGATCTGAATATTTATACAAAATAGTGATTTTTGAAAACAAGTATTTTCAAGCCTATTTTGTACGTGTATCTTGGCATGCTGTCAAACTTTAATTGCCAGCAGCCAGGCAAAGCATATACTCTTGAAAAGTAACAAGTCCCTGTTACTTCTTTTCATCTGGCTATCTGATAAAACTCCTTTAATATTAGTATTCAGCACCTCAGAATCCATGCACACAAGGCTAGTATAATTTGTCTTTCTGACACACTTAACCCAGCAAGTGGGTTCCTTGGTCTCTTTGATAGAACAGTAAGATTAAAGGCAATTATTTCACTTTCTGTAAGTCTTCACACAGTGATACAAGAATCACTCCTCATCCCTGCAGTGGGTCGGATCACGCTTATTCGCTTGCTGCAAGTTTGATTTACCACAAGTGGAATGGTGATACGAAAACCACTTGAAAAAATAATGTATTATTACCCATAACGTTAGTTCTGTGATAACCTTTATATAATTGTATGCTCCTTTTACCAGCCTAAGATTTTCTTTCTCTTAATTGCCTAGGAAAAATTGTCTTTCATTGATTCTACAGTAAATGTAAGAACAGCCTTTGCTAAGTGTTGACAGTATGATCAACCTTAGTACACACAGGGAGATATATGGTTTATAGCCAAAGGAGTAGATAATAGCAGCTTCATCTTTTGAAAATTACATTTAAAAACCTGACACCTTGCATTCAAAAACTTGCTGTGGTTTGCTTCGGGTATGTTAGGTTTTATCAGTAGTGTGAGGTTCAGGAAGTCATTCATTAGTGCTATACTCAGTCTCACACTTGTATCTGACTGCAAAGTTGAGTCAGTTAGTAACTTCTAATGATGCCATCTCCTGGTGAGTGGTGCCTGTGCTGGTGTTGTGATCTAGGAGCAGTACAGAGAAGATGGAAAATAAACAGCAAAACCACAGGGCTGACAAAAACATGACTGAAGTAGGAGTGTGCGCACACTAAGGGTATTGCCTTGGAGTATGGAGCCAGACTCTGTGTGACAGATGCTTTATTAACTATCAGAAAATAATCCACCAGTTTTTGTCAGTTGCTGAGAGCAGTTCATTCTTCTTATGCACTTGTACAGTGCCTAGCACAGCAAAATCTCAATCTTGGCTAGGGCTTGTAGGCACTCTACGAATAATATATCCATGTTTTAACACAATGACGTTGCTTGCAATTCATGTTCATGGCTTTTAATATTATTGTTTGCAATGAATCAGTGCACAGATTGCTAATAATGTCTCATCTTCTTCGCTTCATTTCTTTGGCTTTCTCTTTCTTTGCTTGTAGCACCTTCAGTGATTGCACCATCAAAGCTGGCTGCAGAATTGCCTTCATTCACTGGGCACGTACGTGCACACACCAATGGGCACGCAACAGCACCAGTTCATTGGCTTAATAGACATTTGATAAGCAGCATCTCTGCAGATACTGGATGAATCTAGATTTTTAACACTGGTAATGAATGGCATCTTTGTCTCCTGGTGAAAGGTACACTGATTGCATTGGAGCGCCTCTGTGTAAAACAGTGAAAATGACTCTGTCAGTTCAACAAAATAATGGGACTGAGTATCTTCCCATGTGATCCTGTGGGGGATCAAGTTACTGGTTAGTCTTGCCTTCATAATGGACTGGGCTTGCTGCACTTTTCATTGTAGTGTATATTTTCATATCTTAAATGATACCTATATCTTTTTTTTCTCGGAACTTCTACAAATTTCAATATCCTTTACAAAGTGAAGCCATTTACAAAATGACTTGTAACAATTCACTACTGCCAAATACAAAATTATATTTTTCTCTTGTCCCCATGGGATGTTGTATTGCTTATACATTCATGGGCAGATTTTCATTGACATTTAGTTCCTTCCATTGTCTCTGCATTCCATGTTGCTGTCTTCTTTTGAAAATAGGACCTACAATCTTTCTAACTAACTAAGCTATTAGCATTAAAACAGTGATTATGTAATGAGTTTTGGCTTGTCTAACTGTGACAAGCTCCCCTCCACCTTTGCTGCATATCTCTGCCACATCCCTGTGTCAGTAAAGATGGTCTAGCTGGAAACTAGGCCAATAAAATCAGAAAAGAAAATTTTGGTAGGATGAGTGAGTGTACCTGGCTGACAGCATGGCTGTGCGTGATACCAGTACAAAGAGGACAGTAGGCACATGTCTTTGTGGTCTTGTTATCACCTCAAAATACTTGTTGCAGCATTGGGCATATACTTTGAACCTGGAATTCGCATTTACTACCTAGTTTTACCTGCATAGATGATTCCCCGTTGGAGCTGTTGGACTGGAGGTTGGCCTACGTATATTTTAGCACTGATGTCTTACTGTAGAACTTTTGCAGTTGTTTTTGGTTAGCATCACTCATGACAGGCTAAAAGGATGTGTTCAGATAAAAGGAGAACACAGCATAGGAATGTACTGAATTGGCTTTTGTTGCATGTTATTGCACTGCACAGCATTTCTGCACAAGTCTTTTTTTCCACTGAGCTGCAGTTCACATGTCCACACAGCAGAGCTGTGTTACCAACGTGCATAATCTACCTTCAAAGCTAAAGACAATGTTTGCTGACGCTTTGTTTTCCAGCTGGGATTTCCTCCTTGTACGAGAAGCAGCTTCTTTACTGGTGCTGCATTATACAGGTTTGAGGTGAGGGAACATAATATTGTGACTGAAAGAACAAGGCTGATGTGTAAAGCATGGGACTTGACAAGTCTGTTAATCTTCCTTCTTTTATTAAACTTTTTGGTCCAAGAAACAGTCTTCAGAAGAGTTCATGTACAAAGTCAGGTGGGAAGGATCTTTGACACCTATTCTTTTTGATCCTGACTCTCTGCTTGTTCTGTTTAAAGATGCTCTTGCAAAGATTGTCTTTCGAGCATTGTACCACTTCCTCATCTTTAATTAAATTTTTCATGGTACTCTTTTCCGTATTTTTTGGAACGATGTAATCTCAGCGATATGAAAACCGTAAGCACAGCTTTCCCCACAAAACTTGCTAGAATTTGACTAGACAGTTTTTGACAGTACAGGAGACAGAACTGTCTGTTTCCTTGGTCTATATGTGAGATTTCCTCTTAATGAAAACCTTTTGAAATGCTTTATGAGTAGGACAAATCGCATACAGCTTTCTGATTAATGGGCAGATACAAACATCATATTGAAGAGAAGGGGCAAAACCCACGCTGCTGGTAAGAGATGCAGGATATTATGTGCCATGCCTATAAACGAAGTCAATGTTCACTGTTGTGCTGCCTGATGACAGACATGCATCTGTATGGATGGGTTGAAAATGTCTCCCATAGTCCTGCCAGACCCTGTCTTATGACTTGGGGCCTCATGGGTTGTATATCTATTTTTGCTTACAAGTCTCTGTGCCTAGTGAAAGGTGACCAGGTATGCCCCAGACAACATGTGAAGCTCAGAGAACTATCTTGGCTGGCAGAAAAAAAAATCTTCTGAGTCCTGGGGGCCAACTGACAGGAGGCTCAGTGAGGACAATGTGCCTTCTCTAACTGGTGGGACTAGTTAGAGACATGGGAAAGCTGATGCCTTTCTGGCAGTTTGCTTTTGAGTCTTTACCAGTGCTTCTGTCCTGGTGGTACATTCCCAGCATTTCATCCAGACATTATCATACAAGTAATATCTGAATGGAAGCCTCACAGGCTGGTTTATAAATTGTAGTTTTGTAAAGATGTGGTTGGGCTGCAGCAGATGAAGACAGCTGCTAATGAAAACTATTGCTGTGCCAGCATGTACCTTGAAGACAAATGCTAGGCCCAACATGCATAATGCATCTGGTTTTATTCCAGTGGCATACGGCAGCTTCATGCCCTTAACAAGAAGTCACCCTCACAGCAGCATCAGCCAAGGGCAAGGTCAATCAGCCAAATGTGGAGGGAATTACAGTTTTAATGTCTTCTCTGACCAAGAATGTGCTTTGCAGTCACGAGGAGTACTCATGACGCTTGGGTAATTTTGCAGAGTGCAAGTATACAGCTGCTCGGTTGTCATTAAGTCTCCCATGCTCATACACGACTATGCTGTAAAAAGGTGAGACAGGCAGTGAATTGCAGGCAGCGATTGCAGGGTGACTAGATAGAACTCCACAAGATGTACGCCTGTAACTTGCAATTCACAGGGCTGCTCAGTACATGAGCCAGCCTGCTGTACTATATCACCCTTCCAATAAACGGAAGCCAAAATATAAAGCTGCTATGTACTTACTCAGGCACATGAAACTGGTGGGTGTAATGATCCAGACACATAGCCTCCTGACACACTGTTAGAGTCAACAAAAGACAAATAACGAAATGTGTGTGGGTAGATCTTAGCAATCTTAAATATGTCAATTAAAAAAAAAACTTTGGATGAACAAGTGTGGGAAGTTACTTCTGATTCTGTTTTGGCTGGCTGGAAAAAAAAGGCCTTTTTCACAGTTTTAGGTGAAGGAAGGCTATTGGCACCTATGGGCACTATTAACACTTCTCAGGGACAACAGAAACTCATCTCTCCTTGCTAGGAATAAAGTCACCTTGAGAGATAACGATCAGATACTCAAGGAGCCGAATGAGTGACACTTTCTCAGCATCTGGTGCTGCAATTTAGTTTTTCAGGTTTGTATGAGGAAACCTTAGTGCACTAGATGGCCTTTATGCAAAATGAATCACTTGCTTTGAATGGGCAGCACGCTAGGGCAGATGGCAACATCCCCCTGGGGACCTGTGCCGGGCTGCGGAGCTCCAGCTCTGGAGGCTTTTGGCCACAGAGGAGGCAGCCCCCATCGCCACGCTGCTCCCCAGTCTGGGGCCCTTATCAGCGGCATGCTCCAGGAGTGGTGGGGGCTGGAGCAATTGCAGGGGTGAAGCCGCGGAGGCCAGTCACGGGCTGCACCATTTGTTTTAGTTTTGGAGTCAACTGTGAGGAGCGAAAGGTCTAACGGCTCTGGGGCCTGTGAAGCATTTGATAAATATTTCTCTTTGAGGGTCTTCCCCCTGCCCAGACGTGGCTGCATATAGAGAGGGCACATGCACGAACTTGTGGCAACAGATGTCTGTTTTGCTGGGACGTGCCATGTTTGACGGAGTGGCCCATAGAGAGTTAGCATGAGGCTGGAGAGTAAGCATCGCTGTTTGCTATAAACAAATCTTACCAAAGTGCCTGTAATTGCAGTGTTAGAAGGTTGGCCAGGCCTACATGGTAGCAGGGGAGGAAAAAAATGCTTTCTTTTATCTGTTCTCGCAAACAGCTGGAGACAGATAAAAGCAGAGACAGTTTTAACCTAAGCAAAGATTGTGACTGTGTGCTTTCCTTTGTTCCTCAGTGCTTTCTGTTTTCTTCCTTCTTAGTTATATTTTTATTTGCGAACAAGACTATGCATGGGACAGCTTCTGAATGCTTTTTCTTTTTTTTCCTCTTCTTTTTTTTTTTAACTTAAGGAGATACCTGTTTCTCCTCAACCTCAACTCCTGTGGCTGCCTCTGCTTCAGAGGTATGCAAAGACAACAGACTCTGTGCTCCATTCTGCCTACTCATGGCAACTTCCAGAGCCCTGACACAAAGGCCAGACAAACATCTTCCACAACTAACCATCACTGAGTATATGTTTTGCCATAGCCTAGTAGATGTAAAACAGTCCTGAAGCAATCATTTTCGGATTTTCCAGTAACACAGAATACAATGGCATAAGATAGAGAGAGAAAAGGAACTGTTATCTTAAAAAAAAACAAGCAAACCCCTTCTATCTCTTATTCCAGGTACACAGGAGAAAATTTTCACATCCTTGCATTCAGAGTGAGTAATGATTTACACTGACATTAATTAGAATCACTTACCCAGCTAAGTTCCCCATGCAATGTTTTGAAACTGTAGAAACTGTACCTTGCTGCTTCTAATTAGATGCCTTGGACGGATGTTTTGTTACAGCAGGAAAATGTTGCTTTGCTAGACTTTTCAATTGCTCTAATTCTTCAAGTCATATCGACGCAATAATCTGTAGCTCCATCAGGGTGACTCTTGCAGGCACATAGGCTCATCTACATAAGGAGTTATTCCAGATCAGCTTTTCCTGATTAAATCTGCTGTGGATGTTACTGCAACAGAAATAAC
>NW_009203442.1:18978-24483 GCF_000690835.1 Fulmarus glacialis | reverse complement strand
ACTCTTTCCTTTTGTTAATTGCAATCTGTTATGGCTCTGTATGTTTTCTGTAGGGATAAAAGTATTACTTCAGATATATTTTTACTGTACTATGTACTTTCCACATGTCTTGCTGCTTTCCTTCAAAAAGTAAAGCCTATTTGAAGCACATTACAAGGTGTATTGCCTACAGACTTCCCAGGTATGCTTTATGGCAAGCAAAGACGTTCATCCCTGCAACTTCAACATCTGATAAATAAAGGCATGACTATTTTCCTCCAGCTGTTCTCTTTGATATTTAATTCTCCTAAGCTGGTACCTCCTTTTCAAAGTCTGTGGAAACACAGGCATATGGGTACGGACAACTTTGTGGGAAATAATAAGAAAAGGACTGTTTCTGGTCTAGTGTATCTTATGTGAAGAGTGAGAAACCTTACTCTTTCTACTTCAAGTCTAGGGTGTGGGAAGGAGCAGTCTGAATCCTTTGCAGTATTTAACATGAATATGTTTTTACACAATGACTCCCTATAAAAGTCTGTTACTGAATAGTCATAGATTCAAAGGCAGCCACAACATTATGTCATTTGTTGGTGATGCGTCCTTCTCTGTTTAATAACTGGATTGTGTCTTGGTTTGTGGCACCAAAGAAATTAATGATGAAATTTTAAGAATTAAATATATTGAACTTTTTAAAGTCGTTAAGGATTTTATACATCAGTGATGTCTTTTAAGCCAACAAAATTATAAATCTGATTGTTTCTATGTGGTAGCTCCACATTCAAAGAACGAAGGTACAATTTTAGGCTTCTTTTTGCAATTTTCTTTTTAAACAAACATGTTTGCATTACAAATGCAGTTACACATTCCAAACATTTTTTATTTTACAGCTTAGAAATACTCATATTTAAATGGTATATAAAACAAGACAGGTTTCCTACAGAAAAAGTTTAAAGAGGTTGCTCTTTGCTGTCCTTTTAAAAAGAAAAGAGGAGTTCATACTTCTGGGATGTGAAATAAAATAAATCCCCAAAAGACAAATAAGTATCAGCTGTGTGTTCTTAAGAAGCCTATGCCTCCTGCCTAAGATTATGCATATGTACAATTTAGCTATAATAAATAATAAAAACTGAAAGACTATATAACTTTTAGAGTTCTTCTGTATATTAGGGTTTGAAATATAACTATCCTTAAAACCCTCCTTATCTCTTCAAATTTCAGATTGTTCATTCTACCCTATCCTTTTCATACTGTTTTGTTACACGATACAATACAATGACAAATGGTAGTTAAGAATATTCAAGTTTAAATAAAGCCAAACCAAAAAGCTCTTCAGAAATGAAATCAGCTTTATTTGTTAAAATAGTTGTACTGTGTACAAAGGAAATGACTATAATTTACAGTGCTTAAGGCATAGAACATATGTGTTTTTTCGCTTCCACTGGAAGAACAGTGTTTTAGAACTAAAGAATCGTTAGAATCAGACATTGATAGTAGTAATAAAATAATAATATAATAATAAATACTTCACATTCATATAATCTGAGTTTATAATAATCCAAGCATTTCAGCATTTACTAATACATCTTAATCTGCCTCCGACATGTAGGTAGAAGTGTCTTCTGTAGCTCACAGAAGAAAAAATTGTATGACTCATAGTGAGGGTTACATCAACCCTAAGATGTTTCCCTTTGTCCAGTTTCACAACTGCCAGCAGCAGAGTTCCAGGAGGACGGTGAGCAGGCAAGTGAGTGCAAACACTGTCTGCTGTAATCTTAGCCCATTAGAATATAGTCTGGTAACTTCCTCCTTTTCTGATTTCTGTTCTAAAAAAAAAAAAAATCAAGAAAATAAAATGGTTAATGAGTAAAATACGTACATTTTAAAACACAAGGATTTTCAACATACTTTGAAAGTCCTCCGACATCTCACAGGTACTTAAGTTAAAGGTATCAGCTGTTAAAGCCAATCAAAGAGGCTATTCTCAGGGGAGAGATGTGAATAGATGTCCCATCAATGATCGTTTGAGGAGCAACTGATAGCACTTATCAGCTCTTGCAGGCATTAATCTCAGAATAATCAAAAGTAAATACCAAGCAAAAGCAAGAGCAAGATCTTCACAAGAGGAATGCGCTCAAGTCTGCATAGCCTTTTAACCCTTCCTTTAACAAGAAGGGGCTTCATTTATTAGCACAAGCAGAAAGCCATACCCTCATGCACGTGAAAGCCACTGAGTCCCTGCTCAGAGGATTCTCCGCTGCCACATTTATTGCCTTTGTTAAGCTGAGCTCCAGAGTAGTAAGCAGTAGACTGCTTTTACTGAGCATCGCGAGGCCTGTTAGGTCTTTTGCTCCTTTAATGGGAAACAATAGGGCTGATTCAAAATGGGAAACAATAGGGCTGATTCAAAGGTGAACACCCAAAGGAATTTGAGCATTTAACTGTTCTGAAGAGTTTAACGAGCAAGTTGGGTGCCACACATAATTAGTCAATATAGAAGACTTCAAGGCAAAAGTGGTTTTGCCGGTGGGTTTTTGGTTTTGGTGGGATTTGTGGGGTTTTTGTTTGGTGGTTTTTCTTCTTTTTTTTTTTTTTTTTTTTTTTTTTTTTGGTTTTGGTGGGGTTTTTGGGGTTTTTTTTTTGTGGGTTTTTTTCTTTTTTTTTTTTTTTTTTTTTTTTTTTTTGTCTGTGGTTGCAAAGATAGGAATGTCACCTTTCTTTTGCATTTCACTTCTTAGGACTTGTGGGCTTATCACACAGTAGGGCATATCCGGGGACCTAAAAGGCTCAAGTTTTGAAATTTGGATTTACTTCTGAGTTGGTGGTTTAACTCAGGAGTCACAGCTTCAATGCACTGCTACTCAGATAGGAAACTGGTCAGGAAAGAAGAGGCTGGTAGTTCCTTGGGATGCAAATGAATCTTAAAGCTATTTAGGTCTGTTGTTTTCTTACCCTGCTAACTGAAGGAAAGTATATTACAGCAGAAGGTGGAATTGACACATTATGGAGGGAGAAGGGCAAGAATATTTTGCACTAACTTCACCACTGGAGATAAAATAATATTAAACTCTTATTAGTCATCTCACATTATTGAAAATAGGCTGCATCTGAGTTGCCAGTTCTCCACGGAAAATAAGTACCTGGTGCTACTGCTTTACAGTGATCAGGACTGTGGCTACACATTTATTGTGGAGTGTGCTCAGTCTTAGAACTCTGTACAAGAATATTTTGAAGATTAAGGTACAGATCTTAAAATAAGGTTCAGAGTATTTTTCTGCCATTTGTGTTAAGTAACTCAAGCAAGAACATGCAAGTTTTCAGTACTTGTTTCTCTGGTGTAATACTGGTTTCTAATTCTGCCACACCAGTTTACATTACTGTTGTTTCTCTTCCATCGTATAAGACAGATTTTTGCATGCTTGGGTGTAGTTTAGTTGTTCAAATTGTCCTGGTAAAGTGGGAAGTCATAGACCTGTGCAGGTTTTGCAGAAGAGAGAAACATTTAATCCCTGTAATTTTCAATTAAAATGGGGGAAGTTCCCTACTGCACAGGATTATAAACACCTCAAAGTATATTATGTGATGTACTATACAGGCAACAGCAATATTATTTACCGTCTCACTAATGCATTCTCTGAAGCAAAGCAGGCCACTGCTGAAGTCTAAGTAGAGCACATATAGCATCCTCTGAGTACCCCACCTTCGCAGCAGACAATTCTGTTACCCACAAGATAAAAATGGTTGATTTGACGCCATTCCTTACCACAGTTATCGTGCATTATTTCTGAGAGACAGTTCAGAGTACCATAGCCGCACCGACACAGCCAACAGCCCTTCAGCACCCAGGCGCCATGGGCAATGCTGCCGCAGTTGCTGTCAAGGACAAGGGAGACATTTGGTACGTCCCTGATCCCACCACAGAAAATAACCATCCAAAGCACTTGCTCACTCTCTCTGGTTTTGGTTTGGTTTTTACCTTTGCCGCTCATCGTGTTCACAGTATCTGCCAGTGAAATGCTTTAGGCAGGCACAGAAAGCCCCTAGGATACAGGTCCCTCCGTTTTGGCAGCAGTGTCTGTTCAGTTTTTTACCTGCAAGACAATATTACAGAGATTACCAAGCATCCCGGGGGCTCCGAAACTCCCCTTTTCCTCACTTGTTCTCTCAGGTCTCTCCAGTTGCCAAAGGATCTTAAGGACATCTAGTTTTATTATTGTCTTTACAGACAATAAAATTATCTGCCTGTTAGGAGTGTTTGTTCAGTTAAGCCCAGTTTGTTTAGTTAAGGATTAGAAGCAAACTACTAGGGATTACAGGACGGTCAAGAAGCAACGCCTGGCAAATCCCGTAGCAGCAGCAGCAGCATATATTCAAGTGAAATATTTCACTTTGACAGAGGCACGTTTCAGTCACACTAAGAAACGGGACATTGTACCGGGAAGTGGTGCTTATTTTTGAAGAAAGGAGGCTTTGTAACTGGGAAGAGCTGCTTAGTTTTGAGAGGCTTGAGGGAACGTTCCCCTCCCCTTTCTCAGACTCCTCGGACTGAGTACCAACTTTATTTATGTGGGAAGAAACATAAGTCTGTTTTTTTTTTCTGTTAGTACTGTTGTTTTCAGACAGCTCAAACTTTTTTTTTTTAATTAAATAATTTTTGTTCATGAAATATGGTTAATTTTAAAAAATGAACAGAATTTTACAAAATTTTACAAACACTTTTGCAAATCCAAAGGACCAGCCCCTTCTTAATTCCTAGTATCCTTTCCTGCTTTCCGTAACCACCTTTTGCAGGTAAGAGATTCCCCGGTTCTACCTTAAATTTTTATCACCATTTCCTAAGTGACCACGGGAATAATTTAAATGAGCAGCCACAGAAAACCAACCGGCTGGAATCTTCCAGGACAACAGTCAAACCATTACTGTGATATAATATTTTAAAAAGCAATTTTATGGCATTGTTTAAATAAATACTGTTACCTACTCTCTGTAATCCCAGTGAAAGGCACCAATGCCCTGGCATTCTGTTGCTTTCTGCTTTCGTAACTCTGATTCATGTCACTGAGACCATTTACGATAATCCCTTCGTTCTTGGGCTGCTGCTTTTGTGCTGTGACATTAAGACTTTTCTCATCTTCTTCACTCACATCTTCTTCACGTTCTTCTTTTTCACGGCCTTGACAAGGAGGACAAATATGGAAGAAAAGGGTAGCTTGTAATGAAGCAATGCATACTGTAAACGTACAAGAGAAACACGGGGCGGCAGGGGGAAAAACGAAATTTTCCTTACCTTTTCCTGAATGAACAGCCTGCCAGACCAGAGTCACAGTGAAAAGAATTCTATAAAAAACAAAGAACTGAAATAAATTTGTGCTAATAAGACAAACACCGAAACGAAGATGGGGGGCGAGAGGAGCTTTTTCAAAGCTTTATCAACCGTTGATAATATACACTATAAATATTTGATGCCAGCAGTAATTCGAATTAACGCATCAAAAATCTCAAATTAAGCTTAAAAAATGGGGCGGGGGG
>NW_009203442.1:0-18947 GCF_000690835.1 Fulmarus glacialis | reverse complement strand
GGGGGAAGGGGGGGCGGCGGGTGGAGAACAGGGACATACAGATTAGGCTTGCTTCCAGAAAGCTACGGATTCCACATATTTGCTGGTTGACAACCCGTCAAAAATGCCTCTTTCTGTACATTTCTTTACCACAACTAGGTTGTTGCCAGTAGTTACAAAAGCAGCAAAGGCAAGAGGAAAACATTAGCCTTCACTTCACCCGCAGTTCCAGGTACATTTTTTCCTTTCAGCTTCCTGGCCTGATTATCAACTAAAAAAAGCACTGCTAAAAGAAAAAACATCCTTGGCTAGAGAAGGTCCCTGGCAGCTCAGGCAGCCTTACCTAACATGATTTCCCCAGTACATTTTCCTGCAGCCTGAAATACCCGTGAGACCCTCCAGGAAAGCTTGAGCAGAAGGAAGAGGTCCAAAGCCCCTCAGTGAAGGCTGTTGCATGCAGCAGTCCTCACACCATACACGGCAACAAGGGAAGGAGAAAGGAAGATGGATGAAACTTTTCTCTTTCTGTCCAGCTTATAACAACGTTGAAAAGACATAGTTCCCAGTTGTACCGCTTGCTGAGCCCTCACTGGGATCCTGACAGGCAGGGACCATCTCTCCGAGCTGGGACTCCCTGGCCTGCCCCCGATTTACATGCACCAGTGAAGGGTGGAGCAAAGTGGGGGCACCTACTGCTGGGGGGGAGACTTAAGGGCCCATGACCACAAAAAAGCCCAAGCCAGGAAGATCTCAACGGCAGTTTATTTCTTAACATAAAACCCTTGTACTGCCACATACTGCATGGGAAGAAAAAATGTTCTGCAGAACTGCAATAGGTATGTAATAAACTGCAGCAGGTATATAATGAAGGTTAAAAAGCCTCAACTCTACCTACATGCCTTTTCTCTACCAGGGTTTTCCACAGGGGGCTCTACTTTATGAAATTGTACCACTTTGCAGCACAGATAATCCTTAGAGCCTGCATTAGAGATTTCTACCAAAAGTACTACAGAAAGCAGTACAAGATTCTTGACAGAGATTTGTTGTCTCAAAAAAGCTGTTAATAAACTCTTGAAATATCTTTTGAAACTTTTTTACTATTAGTAAAATTAGACCCATTAGTGAGTATTCCTGAGCCCATACAGTATCAGCAGATACCTAGATTTAACTTACCATGCACACTGAAATGGGCTAGGACCACTCACACAACTTTACTATGGCTCATCAGCATCATCAAAAAGACCTGCAGCTGGACAGTGGTAAAAAAGCAACTCTGGGCAACCTTTTCTCAAATGACTCTACCTGTACCCCAGAGTGCACATGGCCTTTACCTAAGTTGTAACAGGAAACTGCAGCAATACAGCTTTGTTTTGTTTTGGGGGGGCATGTGGAAGAGGGATGCTTTCACTATGGGAGCGCAAATCAAGATAGTACAAATTTCAGCTCAGCTAGATACATGGTCACATCAGGCATATGGGTCAGACCTTCACTGAAGAAATGGGTGTACTGGCTAAAGACATTGTCATCTCTTGTTGTTTGTAACTCCCTGGGACTGACACTTGTCAGCTTTGCCCCATCTAAACTAATGGTTTAGAAGCTGTGAACACCCCTCATCCAATTTGGTACAAAGGCTGGCTTAATTTACAAAGAGAGCTGTCCAAATTAAGTCAACCCGCTTGGCACTGAAGTAGATGGAGAATGTTCTGAGGACGTGCACTTTCATGTCTCCTTTTGGGACACTGATCTCCAACAAGAGGATAGAAGTGCATGGCTGGAGATATGAAAGGGCTGTTTCTGCAGGGAAGGCTTGCAGGGAGTGCTCTGCGGGGCCACATCCATCTTAGTGGATAAGGCATTTCCAGTGCCGGTATAACTGTTGACTCCAATTGATCTAAGTTCAACCATTTTCTCATAGATGTAGCCTAACTCCTTTAGCTTCGTGGTAACTTGTTTCATGGTGTGTTTTATGTTTGTTACTAATTTAAACTCATTTAGAGGAAGCTATTCTTGTTCCAGACTTGTGCCGAAGTACCGTATCTTTTGGAATTGAGTCTGTGATGTATGTTTGTGTGTAATTCAGCTAAATCAGTGCTAGAAGAACTTATATGCTAACACTTGTAGGTAAGATAATGAATAGAAAAAATGTTATGATAAAAATCACAACATGTTAATTCAGGAAGGGATTTTGGTTTTCCTATCTTAAATAGCAACAATTTTGAAGAGACAGGTTACTCTTTTATGTTGTCTGCCTCTACCTGCTGTGATTCACAAGAACTTCTAAACTAAATATGTGTTAAGGTTTAGGTACTTGCTTAAAACCTGTCACATGTGTTCAAGTACTGTTGTGACAACAGATGCTGTTCTGACTTAGGACTGTAAGATGTTTCACACAAAATGAAAGAGATGCCATTTTTACATGTATTCACAAAAAATGTATGTTTGTTTTATCAACATATGAAAATGTTTACTTGTGGAAAACACTTACAATCCAAACAACTCTTTCTTTAATTTAAGTTCTCTAGCTGTATAACGGGGTTAGTATTTTGAGTTTAAAAAACCTAGTTGTAGTTACATTTGTTCACTGTTTTTTGTTAGTATATTAAGAACAAAATATTAATTTTCAATTTGGTCTAACTGGTAGTATCACTTTAAGTTGCAATATTAAGATGCTGAAACACTGTCATTTAGCATCTAGTTTGTGGTTTCCCCCTTCCCATAGATCGAAGGCAGAAAAAATAAACAGAGATAAGTAAATACAGGAACATCACACTTACTGGTTTTTTTACTAAATGCAGTGTCAATATAGTTCTCCTGGAGAGCTTTTCTGGGTATCAGTTTCCAGCCCTATATTAGAGGTAACTTTCAAAATGGGGATGCTGGTGAAGAAATATTGATCAATTTTCACAGCCTGTGCAATTTGTTTAAGATCAGAAGTCATCCCTGTAACTGCAAGAGCTAACAACCTGGGGAACTGTAAAGCAGTTGGTAAACATTTCTCACTGTGATACCTTGTTTCTTCCTTCCTTCTCCCTATGGCCTCACCAGCAAGGCACACATAGGAATGGGGACAATGTAGATTGCTCAAGTGCTGCTGTTGCCTGGCTGCCCTATAGAGGTGAGGTTGGTGTGACACTGCGGAAAAGTGCTGCTGTTTGTTGTTGACACAATCAGCCAGAAAGTGATTGCTTCTGCCCAGGGATTTGCGAGGGGCTGCAGTAAGGGTAGATGCACCCCCTTTATCAGCTTCAAGTAAGATAAGTGGAGCCAACCGAAGAGCTGGTCCTAAGCATTTCAGTCAAGCGCAGTGTACACAGGAGATGGTTAACCATTAGTTAGGGGCCTTCAGTGCTCTTAGTTCCGACAGCAGGTCAAGTAGCCTGTACGGATAAGGGTGGTAGGAAAACAGGGTGTTACTTTATTGTCTACATAACTGCTCTTGTGCTCATCCAGGGAACTGTAGGTCCGTGGCCTACATCTTCTGGCACTGTTTCCCAATGTGCAAACGGACCACTACACTGAAAGATGAGGTGTGGATAATACGTGCTGTTTTTTAGTGTATTAATGTTTCATACCAACTGTATTCCTGTGTAGATACTCAGTATTTCTGACAGCTTCAGGATCAATAGATGCCTAAGGACTGGAGGCAGCAATGGAAAAAAAAGAAACAAGGATGAGGATCAGGGTGTCCCTGGCTTCCTGGGAGCTTTGCTGAAAGGCCTGCTCAGGGGTATGCAAAGTTCAACCATGGCCAGTGCAGCCAAAGTCTCTGCTGATTAGAAAGCTTTAGGTTCCCAGATGCCAGCTTAAAGCTAGGACCAGAGATTGGGCAATGCTAAATAAGTTATGCAGAATATTATGGAAAACAATGGAAAGCAATTATCCCCCCTGGACATTTATTGAAATCTTGGGAATAGAGACTTCTGTAACACAAAGCTGTCCACCTAGGTGACTTACAGTTCTCTGAGGAAAGGGCAGACCCCAGGCAGTCTAGGCTGGGAGCTCTCAGTGTGTGCTTAACTTATTAAATGGTAAGGATCCTGGATGGAAAGACCTAGTACTAGCCAGCCTGAGATTTTTATTTTTATTTGTTTATTTTTTGTTGGCTACAGCTGCTACTAGGATTTCTGATGGCTACCCAGGCATTCTTGCTTTCTAAAGGTTATGTAAAATTTAAACACAGTCAGACTGAATGATTTTTACGGTGTCACAGAACTTTCTCGACAGGGGCTGCTCAGACCAGCTCTTATTACTGTCAGGAATTTCCTGCAGGATCATGTAGGGGTTGCTGTTGTTGCCTCTTCACCTCTATGTATGTATGAAGCGGAGATCGTACACAGGCACAAGAGCTTGCACTGATTCAAATGAGCAGTATAAATGCCCCGAGCAGCTTTGTTCACTCCAGGTTAAGAATGGCTTACATTGGTTTAGTTGGAATCCGCCACTAATTGACTTGAGAAGCAGGAAAATAAGATAATCCATACAGTGACTGGCACCAGTTTAACTGATGCCACAAGTCCGTGATCAACTTAAGCAGGATAAATGGCTGCTGCTGCTAAAAGGATGAGTCCCCCTCTGTCTTACACCATCGGCTATTTGTTCATACTGCCTCCCTCACACGGCCTTTACTGTTTGTGCAGCCATGAGTGAGCTGGAGCAGGGAGTTTACCTGAATGAAAACTCAGCTGGCAAAAAAAATGGTTAGTTTTCAGCTGGATCAGTTCCCTGATGTGGTTTGCCCTAGTGCTGGCAGAAGCAGGAGGCAGGGACAAACAGCCATGGCTGTGTGGCGGGCAGCCCCTTTCTGTAGCAAAGCTGATTTATACCAGATTAAATTGATGGTGGAATCTGTAAATAGATTTCAGTTCATAAATTTAAACTGGTGTTCCCCTCCCTAGGAAATAAACCACAGCCAATACATCCACATGATAATGATACCACCTTCTATGCTTTCATCCTATTAGCACTGACTAATACAGAGGAGTAGAGCAGTCGTCCCGCATCTCTCTGACAGCATATGGATGAAGGTTTAGTACAAACAAGATGGGAGTGATATTACCAAATGAAAGCAAACAGCTACAGCAGTCCCTTGGAGACAGAACCTTATACAGATGTCGTACAAAGATGTAATGCTCTGTCACAGACTGACATAAATTTATGGAATAAAACCAGCCTCATAACAGAGCATCCTGTAGGTTTTCCTTCTATTGAGTCTAATGGTTAGTCATTAAACATGATGAAATAAATCAATATGATAATGAAAGGGTTTTGTAATGAAAATGAATGTAGTTTACCTCTTTTGTGTACAGCAAAAAAAAAAAAAAAAAAAAAAGTTCTGCAAATACACAGGGGAAGTGATAAGAAGATCCCGGTTATCTTTCTCTGAGGGAAAGGTTCTTTGGCAAACGAATCAACACAATTACCAAGAGACTGCAAGACTGAGACTTCTTTTCTTCTTCTTCTTCAAATAAAAGAAGTTTTAGTATTTTATTGATGAAAAATGAAGTACTGAGTAAAAGCAAGTTTTGCACAATTATTTACTTTGAAGTTTGAAAAGATGATGCTTTTAACCATCCCAGGCTCTACAGAGAGCCAGAAAGTATTTTTGTAGAGTTAGTAATGCTGAGCTTTACCACATTTTTGGCTGAACGTACTTCTCCTCCACATTCTATCAGATGTGTGTCTCCATCTTGTCCACCATTCAGAAAGCTGTGTCAACATTTCAGGTTTAAAAATGGGCTCTTTTTGGCTACATAAAGCTTACCAAGTCTTGTGCTGTCTTACTGAGAGGCCATTTGGGGACACTGTGTTAGTGCAGTCATGCTCTCAAGCTGTATCTCTCTTGCAAAATTACCTTAGGCATCTATCTGAAAATCTGTCTTTTCCATATACAAAACACAATTGCTTGAGTTTAATGGCATATTTTGACTGGCTCAGCAGTCTTGTTTGGTGCTGTCAGCTGAAACCAGGGTGAAATTCTCGCTCAGTCAGGTGACCTACCCCAACAGAAAAGACAGAAGCAATTCAAAGGTTGAATAGCTGTCAGGTGTTTCCCCCGCTGTTTCCATTCGGAAGTATTGCAGTGTGGCTTAGCCTGTTGTTAACAGTGCTGCAGTAGGATATGACCCCAGAAAGCCTTCTGGGTTTATGTGGCATGATACAAACTAGGAATTTCATAGCAGCCTTGAAGGAGTCCCAGATGAAGTGGTGATCCCATGGCCTAATTCAAGGACGGGGATGCATATCCCAGGCAGCTGTGAATGAAAATCCCTGCATAGATCTTGCCTTTGACCTTCAAGCTAGCCAAGGATGTTGGCATTTCTTTAAGATGAAGCTACCTGTTAAAGCTGAGCCAGTGTTAGAAGACTAATTCCCAAGTCAAGCATATGCTGAGATTTGCACTGGCTTTAGTGGCATTGGACCTCTTATGGAACTGAATCCATTTGTTAACCCGGAATAAACCTACCTACCTTTTTTTCTGGGCTAGTTTTCTGGCTTATGAATTGAAGCATCTCAGCAAGAGGTCCACTAAGCACTAGAGCTGACATGTGGGTGGGTGTGTGTGAAGGAATGTGTGGCTGGGAGCCAGGCATTGAAGAAAGGAGGTGGGCAGGATATCTTTTCAGGTGTCATGAGCTATTGGATCATCCTAAACCATAGCATCTTGCTTCATCCTTCTTTTTTTTCCCCTCCTTGAATTCACTGTTTCAAATACAAGGTAGAAAGCAGCTTGTATATATATACAAAAATCACTTTGCAACTTGGTATTGATGATGAGATATGTGTAAGGAACTGGTCTGACACTTCTTGGAGAGCTATCCTTGTAGGTACCAAGGATGGCAGGCAAAAATGAGAGATTCAGTGGTTATTTTAACCTAGGATAATAGCAGTTAAATGTTAGTATCAATTAAAATCGAAACAAAACACTATATCATAATTTATACTGCTGTCAGCAGTCCAGGCCTTCCTTTTGTCTCCTGTCTATTGCTCTACTTCAGGGCTCCTGTCCCCTGTGCCAGCCCTGGGTTCCAGCTGGGCCCTGGCCCAGAAATTCAAATGTGCTGCCACTGTTTGCAGATGGCTTGTGCTCCAGGTTGTTTTTCTGCGAGGAGTGTGTTGAAGTAGAACTTCTGCATTACAATGGCTTCATTTCTGCTCCATACTAACTGGGGAAGTGCGTGAATTGAACTGGAGCTGTGTAGGTCGGCGTCTCTAAAACACATCTGTATACCAGAGCCGGCACATATGTAATGATGCTTGGGGAAAGCTGCATTTGTCAACAGAGACCAAATTTTAGTATCTTCATCCAGGCACTCAAAATGGATTGCCATATCAAAAGGCAGTTTTGAAGATTTCTAGCCTGTGGTTGTTAGGGACAGTCTGTGAACTGCTTCTGAGAATACAAAAATCCCATGATAAAGAACAAACTAGAAACCCCATGAGTGAAATCTGTAATATAAGGGTTATTTTAAGCAGTTAGATCGCACATGGGGCTACAGAAGGAGAGGAACAATCTCTCTTTCAGCAATGGTTGCCTCCAGCGTGCTGGAGGGCTCTGTGCTGACAGTGGGATTAAGGTGGGGGAAAGCAAAAGCAACAGCGGGATCTGTACATATAGAGTCATGCTCTTAGGGACAGAGCATGTCTCAACAGGTGCTTGACTTGGGGATTAGCCTTCCGACATCACTTTTCCCTTTTGGTTTGGGAAGAGTGATTACAGATTTAAGGAAAAGTGACTGGTGTAGTTCCATAGTCTTCTACTAAGTGTCTGCAAATAGTAAACCTTTCTCTTTTTTTTAAGCATGGCTATACAGTAAGGAGAAGAAACAGTGACGAGTGACATAACTAATTATGACAAATTCTGCTTAATGACATTTGTTGAGACTGGAGAGATGCATTATGAAAACCCAATTTTCTGGTTACTCTGCAGGTTAGGAACGATGTAACACTGGCAGGACAGTCACTCTGCCACAGAAACCAGTGGCATGAATGTTATTAGTATAATTCCCTGAAGAAAAGAGGGTAGAAATAGTCTGAGTCACCTAACATGGGCATATTGTGAGCAGTTATACGAATGGTGTCACTGCTCTAACATCAAAGGTTCTGAGGAGGAATTTCTGGAAACCAAGAACTGTAAATTGATAGAAGATTTTTCTGGAACACAAAGTTTTACTTGATAATAAGGACTATGACAAGACAGGATACCAGATGCAGTTTCACCCTGCGATATACATATATATACGTATATTTGTGCAAATGTAACTTTTTTTTTGGCAGAAAAGCTGATTTTTATGATCTTCCTGCCTTCCTTTTCCTCCCACAGGCTTCTCTCTCCTCAGTTGTGCTACCCAAATCATTCAGGTCATCATTCACAGCAGAGAAAAGATTCAAGTTTCCAAGTATTTCATTTAAATTTGGGCATTTTACAGATCAAACATAGAGGGCAGCCTCACAAAAATGTTGAATTAGTATAACTGTATTTAAACAAAACCTTCGTCCGTGTGTTCAGCTCTTCTGAATATGGCACATCTGAATGACTGAGAAAGAAAACTGAACTTCTGTAAATACTATCACTATGTCCTGAGTCCCCAAGGGACATAGAGGCCTGAAATGAGAACAGAACGTGTGCGCATTTTGTTAATGCGGTTTTGTTTGGCTAAAAACGAAAAAGAAATAGTTGCGGAATTCTAGTGAGCAGTAAACTTCATCCCAGGCAATGACAGCAGAGAAAATATCTGCGAATTTCGGACGACTTTACAGCTTGAGGTGAGTATGCGTTTAACATTTATGGTGAAACTTGGCCTAGCTTAATTCATTTCAGCTGGTGCTTAATGGGTGCTCTGGGAACACTTACAAACGTTCTCTTTAAGTGAAAATCTACCATTTTCTCTGCTAAATCTTCCTGTTTTTACAGGGGCACAGATTTCCAGGGGCCTATGACAGTTTATCATTTGGAAAACTGCCCTTCATTTCCACACATAAAAATTGACAAGAAAAAAATGCTTTCTTCTTTTAGTAAATTGTGTTGATGTTTCTCTAGTGGTATAAAATTTCTTCCACAGCCCTTTTGCTGGCTAAGTGTGTATTTGTAATAGGTTAAATCTATTCAACAGAACAGATTCTGTTCACAAGAATAAAACCAGAAATGTTTGTGGGAAAGAAATACAATTCCTGATCTAGGTGAAGGAACCATGTCATCCTGATACACCTTCTGATGTATGGAAGTGTTGTATTAGCCGGGCATAGTGCTTGTGCAGCTGGGGCCAATGTCACTGAAGCACCCGTGCCCACTGATCTCACAGTGACAAATCTGCACTTATGTGCTCTTATCAAAATTATGGCTGCCATCTATAAACTACTAAAAAACATCTGGCAAGTTAATTTGCAAATTAGATGCAGAGCTACATTAACGAATATTTAGCCTGGCACCGCTTTCTGGGACATATTTTAACACCCAGATAGCTATCTGATCCAATGCCCATCTATGTGTGCCTGACTTTGAGCAACTACATCATGATAATTTTTATGTGTTTTGTCTTCACTGTGATTTTACTCTGAGAGAACTGTCTCCAGTTAGCTTGTGTTTTCCCTAAAAATACCACAAGTAAGTACATACATAGCTGTTGAGGTGAAGCCACACCACTATGTTAATTCTGTGGGCACTGGCTGGAGTTCTGCATTCACCCCACGAGGATGGGCCATACCCCTTCTTTAGCCCTGTGCGGGGATCGGAGGCCAGTCTTTGTCTTCCTGCGCACATTAAGTATCAAAGGGAGTTTGCTTTCCTCCATTTGTGCAAAGGAGGAAAAGAACTATGTTGAGGATCATTCTGCTTTTTTACCCCTCCCTGCACTGAGTGAGCTGGCAGATTGGCAGGAATTTATCGCAGTGGCTGAAGGTCCATCAGGCTACCCTCTCACCAATTGATACAGTTTGCATTTTATGCTTCTGCTGGGCATTATCACTGCTCGATTTGGTGACTGTCTGCAAGGGCCTCATCATTATCTAGGACTCTGTTGGGATAGGTGCAACCAAATACTGACAAGTAGGAAAGTCTCTGCTCCATAAATCTTATAGATCACTAGGTACTTAGAGTAACTCCTAGCTTCATGGTTTTAAGTTAACAAAGGAGAAAAGGGGAAATGAATAGCTACTTTTCAAAGTACTGACCTACCAACTACTTCTACTACTTGATAAGCCTGATCTTCAGTCTGGTTGTTTTTCTTTCTCTAACATTGAATCTCTCTATTCTTTCTCTCTCAGACTTGCCCCAGTGCACTTTAATGTAGTGGTGTGTACCCCTCATCCGGGTTAACCTCTCCTGGATGTTCCCTGTTCCCACCTTTCATAGGCTTGTGCATAGGAAGGCAAATGGTGGTGCATGTCTGCACTTGCTGTCCTGCAGGCTGTGCAGAGGAGCACGGCAGAATAGGGACAAGTGGCAGTTCTCAGTGTACTGTGATGTGTCATTCTAACTCTTCATTAATACCTGTCAGTTTTACAGCATTAGGAGCTTCGGGGAAGCATCTATAACCCTCTGCAGATCAAAGGGCCAGAACAATATCTCATTTTATATGAAACAGCCCTTTCAATGAGCCATGCCACATCTGTTCCCTTACATCTGCTCCTGCTGACAGGAGACCTTTATATATATATTTACATTAACAAGACAGAATACCAAGCATACTCAAAAAATATTTTGGGGGATTTGGTATTAGCGGGTTCTTCTGAAGGGTTTTTCTGCTGCTTTACAGACTTTGCATACCTCCCTCTCCTCCAACTGCGAAAAGAATCCTTGTGCACAGATTGCCATCTCAGAAAGACTCTGTCTAGAAACTCTTAGCACTGGGTTGCCATATTAGACAATAAGAGTTGTCTGATGAAGAAATTACACTTAAAAAAAAAAAAACCACCACTTTAGTGACGCATAGAAAGAAAATGGAAAATAATGTATAGCCCACAAAAGGGAGCCTTGAGAAACCAAGGTGACAAAACCTGTGGATTGTATATAGTACCGTTACATACACTAGATATAGTTCATTTGTCTGTTTTGGGTGAGCGGTGCTCAGATCACATAGGGCAATGCTAGCGTGGGTGGCATTAATGCTGCAGGCTTGTTTTTACCACAGGATTCCACTGTGCTTCAATGCGGTTCTGAGAAGCTAGATTTGCTGGTGTGGTGCTCTTGTGGGACAACAGGGGTTGAATGTGAGCTTTACACTGCCTGTAAAAGAGTGGTCAGCCTGATCATGAAACAACTCCATCCTAGAAATCAGTGAAACTGTGAGCTACAACCTCCTGGCTTCTACTCCAGCTTAACTTTCTGCCTTGTCGAGACCTGCCTATGAATTTGTACCAAAAAAGATGTGCATAAAAGATTTTGCAACAGAGCTTATTTTTCAGTCTGATCACTTTCTCCCATCTAATTTACAGCATAGCCTCCCAGACACTTGAGTATCATGTCTAAGAGGAAGGTGTACCCTGCTGTGGAGACTGGAGGAAGGAGAAGAGGAAATAGGAATATTGTAAGTTTTTATTGCTCCTGAAAGGGGAATTGAACATCTAGTTGGGAGTAAAGGACAGAAAAATCACAACCACATTGAAAAATGATTTGTTGTAAAAAATTCAGATAAAGGGTTGGTTGTATTTTTTTAAAAGCAGAGTGCTACTGTCAGTATAGCTTATTCTGTGTTAAGGTTTTACTCTTTCAGAAACTATGTCCATTCCCAAGTGTCCATTTAGCAAAAAGAAGACTCACCTTTGGATGCAAAGAAAAAATGCCAGGTTGAATTTCTGGGCTTGCATAGAGGTAGCCTCAGGCAACCATTCTGCAAGTCTGACAATGAGGATGCAGTCCTGTAACTATGGCTGGTTGGAAATGTTGACAAACTGGAAAAGGCCTGATGTCCAAATGAGATGCTGTGGAAATGTATCATTTTGACAGAGCATTGTTCAGGAACAGGGACTCACCTTCAAAAAAGGGAAAACGCTTGACAGTTGCAGCTCTCAGCTGGAATTTGTGAGACCTAGGTTTGAATTCCTACTTTTTCTGATTTAACCTAGGGAATGGACTTGGGTTTTTGCAAAAATCTAATTTTAGTGTCCCAGCCAAATGTATATTAGCTATTTTGAAGCCCATCTCTGTTCATCTGTTTCTGTCTTCCTCTGTCTTTTGTGTCTTGGGGATTTTCTTTCAGGTTTTTTTTTTTTTAAAAAAAAAAAAAAAGAAAGAAAAGCCTTGGCTTTGTCCTGATTCAAAGCAGGAATATGTTTTACACCTCAACATTTGCAAGACAGAGAATCAATTTTCTGCCCAGCTCTGTCTGGAATGTAATTATGGTGATTTTAATATCCTTAGCTTTAATTCTTATTATTGATCCTTTTATTGACCTAGGTCTGCTTGTTATTTTGTAAATGCTGGAAAAAAAACTTGTAGAAAATAACAGTTATCAGGTGACATCAATTAATTTTTTTATTTTCTGAATGGAAAAGGAAAGAAGATTGTCAATTTTTCTGCAGCAAAAATCCAAACTTCTCCCATTCTTTTCACAGTCCCCAACGCAACCTTTGCCTTTCATTTACTTGCAAGCATTTTCTAACTCTCTACTCTCACATTCACTGGCTAAAAAAATCTACTGGCTTAAGAAGTGAGAACTGGGGGCAGTAGAAAACCAAAAATAAGTTTTATGCTCATTTTGGAATCAGAATGTAGGAAAAAAGCCAGCAAAGGGCACTGCACTGATTGCAATTATTTCCATAATGAGTTTGGTTTTGTTTTTCAAGTATTACATCTGAGGTAACTGCTTTGCTGAATGGCTGCAGAAATCAGGGGTGGAAAGGAAGTAGGATACAGTCGCTCAGACTGTGGGCTTACATTATGGCCATGTCTAGGCCATTTCTGAACTTCTTCATTTTTGATGTCAGAGCATGTCTGGCATCCAGAGCAACCATAGCACAGTAATTGGATTCAGTCTGTTTTAGCATGCTTTGTGCATAATTAAATGGGTTATGAATAGATTGTCTTTGTCAAGCACCTTGGCAGATTGTTTCTCCTGCATGGTCAACATGAGGAAAAATGATCGCTTATCTCTATTTTTATCTACTTACTTTATAATTGTAAAAAAGCTAGTGATCATGATTTTGCTGTGCCCATGTATGCAGTCATGACAGACATTTTTCTGACAGAAATGCAGAGGGTTAGTCTTTTGCTGGGTTAGTCCAAACCAGTTCTTCCCACAGAAGCTAACTGCAACTGGACTGTTGGTATTTGAGCAGATTTTAATTTTTTTCTCTCATTTGATTCTGATAGAACTACCTAATGCAGACAAAAGGTATTATCTCATTAATAGCTACCAATACCATGTAAATGTGTTCATATTCATGGTAGAAGTGAAGAGCTTTGATGCAAGCAGTGTGTTGCAATCACAACGAACCGAACAGAAGTAGACCAGGTCACATCCAGGGACAGATTTCCAGGAAGAGTCTTTTTTGGTACTCTTAGTTTGGTGTTGCTGCCAGTTCTTTCTTCTGATTCCCATGTGCAGATGTAGGGAGGTGGAGGGAGGCAAACTGTAGTGTAACACAGCAGTTAAAGAACATGCAGTTCTATCGTGTAATTGCTGTGCATGAAGAGGATTGCCAAGGTTGTGCCCTCTTTGTGCTGGGGCTGCATCTGGCCCTGGAGTTCTATTAGACAGTGTTTTTGGGCAAAGCCAAGAATGATGCACCATCTGTGAGGACTGGGACTGTTACAGGCCACAGCTCCGATGTGTGGCTGGAGTCAACGCAGCTCAGGTTTTTACTCACTGTAGCAGGACATCACAAATTGTGAAAACAAAAAAGGCTCTGAACTTTTTTCTGAAACCACATGATAAAATATAGGACGAAATAATAATGAAAAACAACAGAAGCTGTCAGGGGAAAGAAAGGATGATGTTTGGTTGAAAGGTTAGAAAAAAGGCTTAAAGAAAAGCCCACAAGTGACAAAATGAAATCTAATATTTTTCCCTCTCTGCAGGACCTCTGGACTGGAGTGTAATCTCTGTTACTGTCATATTGCTTTCCAAGGATGGAATTTTAAAACTAACTCCTGTAAATTTGTTTTTTTATTTTGCAGCCACCAGGCTTCTTTGCTCCCATCATGAAAGATCTGTCAGTTGTCCAGTTCGGTGAGTGTGCATGCACATAAGCTCATTGAGCTTTACCATTATTGACAGTAAAACTTCTAAAATTTTGAACTCCACGATCAGCTCATATTTGCATCTGATATTTGGAAAAGAGTGTGTGGCGGAAAGCTTCCTCGAAGTTAACACTTTTCATTTCATAGTTTTTTCCTTTTGAAAGTGTTTTTTGGACAAAACAGAAGATGACAAATACCCTGAGGACAGGAGGAAGAGCTAAATATCTTGTTAGAAATTTGAAAAACTTATGTTCGAGTCCGCTCATGCAACTTTACTTCCACAGTCTATAGATTACTTGGAGGTCCCCGGGGATTTTTTTTTTCCCCCATCAGGAAAATAAAGAAGTGCAATAGCAACAAATTGCAAAGCCTTGGGATTTCTTTGAAACCAGCCTGTTGTTTTCTAGGCAACTGTATTTGGGACAAGTAAGCACAGGCTCCAGGACAAAGTGAGGTGTAGTTTGTAGTGGGCTTTTCTCCTTGCCCCTTCTGCTCTGAGGCTACTTCTCATAAGTGGCAGTCTGAGTTGAGAGGGAGCCCAGCATGAACACAAAAAGAGGAGGAAAACAAGAGGAGTGCTACCTCTTGCACATCATTTAAATGCCTTTCTTAGCCCTTGAGCCTGGTCTGTCCTGCCAAATATTATCTGCAGAACTTCTTTTATTGTAATAATCTTCACGCCGTACTTGGGCACTCAGTTTGAAAACCTGAATTCACCAGGCTGTCAGGTTCTCCACCCATGCATCTCTATTCAGGCAATGCCTTGTAAAGCATTTTACACTAAGCCATGATTTCCCTGAAAGTGGGGACACCAAAAATTTCAGGGTTGATTAGTAATATCTTCTTTTCCTAAATGAGTTCAGATTAAATAGATACAAAATGCACATTGCCTTGGATAACCTAGTATTTACTGCGAGGTACAGACAGGCTCATATGTAAACTATTACCTTATGGGATTGAAAATTACTCTTTTTTTCACCAGAGGGCAGTGAACTTCATATTCACTGCATAATCAGAACAAGTATCTGTGCAATTACTGTGAAACAACTACCACGTGATTACTCGTTACATTGCTTTTAGGGCCCCTATATCTTAGTGTGGGAACTTACTGCCCAAAATATAAGCACAGTGAGCATAAAACGCCTGGGACACACTGACTAGTGTGTGTGGTGGGTGGAAGCTATATGGAATAAAAGCTCCCTATGCCACATACAGGTAAAGGATAATGGGTTTGAGTGTGTGCATTTCAAGGGTTTCCATACGTCATGGAATCCTGTCAATGCTAGTGCTCCAGCTGGGGTAGTTACAAAGTATTCAACAAAATGCCCAAAAGCTGCGACACCGGTTTGTCCCTTCACAGGCAAAGGTTCTGCTTGAATGTCTCTTCTGACTGAACATCCCCCCAGCAGCTCATCTGTTGGGGCTACCAAGCCTGAGCTGCTGCCTTGCCTAGTGAAAGGTTTAAGATTTCCTTGATGTGGTAAAAGAGTTGAATGTCTTTCTGTTAAATGCCCGCAGAAATAACAAAATCTGTGCTAATAATGCAAAAGAATCACTGGATCTGGGATATGCCAGGGCTGCATCAAGGAGAAGAAGCTGTTACAAGGTTATTAAAAGCTACAGAAAAGCAAAATGCCTGTTTTCAACTTCTCTTTCTTGCCAGTCTTAAGGCAATGGTTGGCTCCTTTTTGTGTCTATAGGAATAGGATGAGACACTGTACGACTATGAGGCAAAAGGACAAATAACTTGCTCTTTTAAATACCGGAGGGCACCGAGGGACTTCTAGTACTCTTCTGCTTAATTTGCTCCTGTAAGTGACACATGCAGCTTGGGTGTTTGGAGTGCTTTCTTAGCTTAGCTCTGCTTGTGTCCATGAGCTGTCAGATTCAACACACTTGGTCTGTGGGAGTTTTGTGTGCCTCCTTTCTGAATATTTTATTGATAAGAGTTATTATGCCAGAGTTTTAGACAGTAGGTGGCTGGAGACATATATTCTAGCCCAAGGCAATTTAAACTCATGTCTCCTAGATCTGGTGAGAATGACCTTACCACCTAACCAGAGGCTAAATTCATAGCAGAGAGTGGGTCTAAACTTGTAAACTGCTCTTTTGAAGCTATGTTCCTATGTACCAAAAAGCCCCATGGGCTATAGGAAACAGGAGGCATAAATCTGTACCTTTTGCACGGTGAAAAATGTATGCATTTTTATATCAACTGTCTCTATGTAAATCAGAAAGAAATCTGTAAATGGAGACTGGCAGCCCAGATCTCTGCTTTGAAAATAAGTGCACTTAATACCAGAGTAAATCAAAAGTATAACTCTCTAGTTTCTCTCTAGTCCAGTGTGCTTGTGTGCTGGCACAGCTTCAGGAGCAGTAGTAAAGAATGCCCCTGAAGATACCTAAGCTTTAACATGGTATTTACAGCTCTCAGCTTGGGAGTGAGAGAAATGAACAGGAGTTGCTCACGCTGAAAAACAGATTTTCAATTTCTAGCTGAGCAGCTGTTTGTATAAAGATGACTATCAGCTCAGAATCAGAAAATTATTTTAATTCAGTCAGCTGAAGACATATGATAACTTGATTCCTTAAAGACCGTTGTGCACTTGTGTTAGCTATACACACAGATGTAGTAGATAGAGACCGAGAACACAATTTGGACATTGATCTGGGTAGCACTTGCCTATGAATAATGACAAGAAAGTCAACAGCAGGTAACCTAAACTATGGATTATAGCTCTTCTCTACACCTGTGTAATTTTTCACATCCACTATTTAATGCCCAGCATGGATTTATCTATAATTTCATTGTAGATTAATCTTCCTAGAGAGGAGCCTGTCTTCAACTAGAGAGACTACCACTTGTTAACTAGCATCTCCCATGGTCTCAGCTCCCTTGATTGACTTCTATAGAAGTTATTTCTCTCAAGTAGTGGGAAAGATGTGGAATGGCTGTTCTTTCACCCAAGCACCTCCTCAAATCTAGCTGAATGCAACTGAACACTTGTGCTGAAACAGCTGTTTTGCTCTTTGGTGCGAAAAATCAGCAAAGAGCCTTTGCAGAGATCTTTCTCCTCTTTAGGTCAAAACTAATTTTTTCATTTAAAAAAAACCAGGTTTTATTAGTAAATGTACTTCAGAAATGTTCCACTAGCAGCATGAATATTTTACTTTCTGTATTGTTTTACATATATATACTTAGGTAGTTAAAATCTTCTTGTAGCTAGATTACGTTCTCTTTATTCTGTTTCAGAAAACTGAAATTATGAATTCTGAATTTCTCATTTATTCATTTTGGTGGACTTAAGCTTTTGAGGATCTTACTTAGTACTTGCTTTTTGAAGATAAGTATCAAAATTTTTATGGAAGTAAACTCTTGGCCTGTTCATGAAATATGAAAAAAATACCATAGAAAGAACTAAAAATTTATGAAACACTTGTTAATTCTGTGGGTGCAAGAGTTCAATGTTCCAAAAGGTCAAAAACTTTAGACTGTAATCAGTGTAAATTTTTGATATTTGAAGACCCAAATTCTGCTTCCTTTCTGTGGATGTCCAGCCTGAGTGCGGAAATTAATGGCATCAGTCTGGATTTATTATGCTGGTGTAATAGCTCAAATCTTTCAAAAAGTAATTGGAAGGAAGAACTAGACAACCAGTTTATTATCTATAACTAGCTTATATTTATAGGTGCTCTAGGAAAGGTTATTAGTTGGAGTGGAATTCAGCATTTGAGTGTTTGCCATTTTCAATTAATTTCCTATCAGGGAGAAGGACTGAATGCATTATGATAGGATATGTGTGATGGTTGCAAATTTCAGGAGACACAAAGGAAGAAAAGGCAGTTTAAGCTGAAAAATGTTGGTCTTTAACCACCAACTATTTTAAAAAAAGTTAAGATATGTCATTATGCAGCTGCCACAGTCCTTGAAAGGCATTTACAGAACAATGCAATCATCAGGCACAGTCAACATAGGTTCACAAAAGGCAAGTCTTGTTTAACTTATTTTTTATTCCTTCTATAAGGTCACTCACCTAGTGGATGAAGGGAAGGCAGTGGATGTAGTTTTTCCCTATTTAGTTTTAGCGAAAGGGGCTGATGACCAGCTAGTGACCAGCAGCATTCCTCAGGCCTCATTTCTAAGGCCAGTTCTGTTCAATATGTTTATCAATGATCTGGATGCAGGAGTTGAATGCACCATTAGCAGGCTTGCTGACGACACCGAACTGGGAGGTGCTGTTGACTCTTTTGAAGGACAAGAAGCCTTACAGAGGGATCTAGATAGATTCCAGCATTGGGCAATCATCAGTGGCATGAAATTTAACAAGAACAAATGCCAGATTCTTCACTCGTGACAGAGTAACATCGGACACAAGTATAAATTGGGAGACGAGTGGCTGGAGAGCAGCCCTGCAGAAAGGGATCTGGCGGTGCTGGCAGACAGCAGGCTCGATAGGAGCCAGCAGCCAGGAGGGAAATCCGCATCCTGGGGTGCATCAAACACAGCGTTGCCAGCCCGTCAAGAGAGGTGATTATCCCGCTCGATTTAGCATTGGTGCGGCCTCACCTGGAGCACTGTGCGCTGTTCAAGGCCCCACAATTTAAGAAGGATGTGAAGGTACTCAAATGCATCCAGAGGAGGGCAATAAAGCTGGTGGAGGGGCTGGAAGGAATGTCCTGTGAGGAGCAGCTGAGGACTCTGGGTTTGCTAGTTTGGAGAGAAGGAGGCTGAGGGGCGACCTCATTGCTCGCTGCAGCTTCCGGAGGAGGGGAAGTGGAAAGGGAGGTGCTG
>NW_009203441.1:0-707 GCF_000690835.1 Fulmarus glacialis | reverse complement strand
GAGAGTTTTACTTCAGAAATTTTTGTTTCAGAGTAAAGTTTATTACTTTGAGCAAGTCTGCCTTAAGCCAGGAAAGTTAGTAGTAATAGAATACAGATCTGTATTTTGTTGTGAGCCGTTGAAAATATATGTAGCATTTATATTCTAATTGGCATATCTTTAGCAAGGAGATAACCTGAGGATTAGTGTGAGACTGTTGGAAGAGTGTTTTGTTTCCCTTAAGGTGCTGAGCAAGAACTGCTCTCTTGCTTTCTCAGTAGGAAGTATTCCCAGAACATGTTGCTTCCTTATGGTCTGTTCTTTTAGAAGAATTCTTTAGGCTCCCAGCTTTTCTCATAATGGTCAAAAATATGTTTCATAGGTAAGGTGTGACAGATACGTGTGTGTGTGCGTGCATGTGCTGCGAGAAAAAAAACACAACACAAAACTGATCACGTTTTAATCCACACGAAGGAAATACTACGTTACATTTTAAAAAGGAAAAAAAAACTTCTATCACGTGGCTTGAGCCTTTCCTTCCCCTCCTCTTTTAAGCAACACGTAGAAGGACTTAGCAACAGACAGAAGCTGTAGGTCGAAGAGGACAAGGCTGGCAGATTATTTAAATATACCTGAGGAAGGTCTCTATGCAGGCAAATGCAAGTAACTAAAAAAAACTTAAAAAGCAACACATGAAACCGTCCAAAGGATAAGCGGGGCCGGACTGG
>NW_009203440.1:10555-31888 GCF_000690835.1 Fulmarus glacialis | reverse complement strand
GATGTGGCTTGGACACAAACCTCGACCTTATGAAGGAAGAAAGGAACAAGTTCAGGAAGAATTCACTACCTTGCTGACCACCAGAGACCACCCGAGACCCTCAAGGAGACCCTAAAGGCTTTAGTGCACATGTGTCTAGGATGATGTAATAGTATAATTACTTCTCGGAAATTTAATGAATATGTAAAAGAGAAACTTAAAATATGTATGAGAAGCATGGATATAAACAGAAAGGTGTCTGGACCAGGTGTGCTTGATTTGTGGCAAGTCCACCGAGCACCCAGGCCTGAATAAAACAATGTCTCCTGAGCGTGTGGAATTGGTCATTTGCATGCTGGGCACGAATCCGCTTTTCAGACAACATATGGACGCCTCTCAAAGTTACCCCTCGAGGCTGAGAGTTCCCTTACCCGACATGATACATCAATGGGTTGGTAAGTGACATCTTTTGCATGGAACATTTAAGATACGTATAGTAAGCTTAAATGATACTCTTTGTATCCCGTACTAACTTCAAGTGTAGCAAATAGTACAGTATTGACTGCATATCCATCTGTACTTATTAAATATTTTACATACTTAAATTTATTGATTAAAAATCAATAAACTAACTACTAGATCAGATCTGTCTCAATGATCTCTGACTCTTCTCCTGTGATACCAAGACCTTTTTTTCCCTTTCTCCATTGTAATGATTCAATAAACTCTCCTGAAACCCCATTTTTAGCACTGGTTATGATTCTTCAACAAGTCATGCCAAAGTTATTGAAATATCTTTAAACATAATGGTACTTTATTAGAAAGCAGGGACTAATTTTTATTCCTGTCCTGTATTTGTACAGTTCCCAGTACAATTAATGCTTCATTTCTAGCTGTTGTCCTTAAGGACTACTGCATTAATACTGCTATTAATAACAGTAACAATAATAATATGCAAATAGTAGTAATACAGAAAGTTTATTGTTGCAAGCACTTTCTTGTAACTGTTCATAAATACCAAGCATTACTCCTTTTTATTGTTCTGTAAATTTTCCTATAAATAAGAGGGTGTATGCTGACTGTGAAAACTGATGAGCACTAAAGAAATTTTTTGTTCTTGTTATTGCTCTGAAGTACTAGTTTTTGAAATAATTTTTTCAGATATGTCTCTTTTGTGAGTGCTTATCAAAGGTGTTGACATAGTATCACCCAGTAATCCACAGGCTTATCATCAAATTCCACAAAAATCTCACTTCAGTGATGTAGCGACAGTTTGAAGGTCATAATAATCTCTTAAGGTCAATTTCCTGAAGCATGGTTCAGAGCTTTTGCTACATACAGGGATGAACTTGGTGTTTTGCTGCAGCCTACTTCAATCAGGAGCTAACTTGTGAATAATCAAGAAATACTTCACAAATACTTCTAAGCTCCACTTTCCTAATCCAAAGGTGTGATAGGGTGCAGCCAACCATGGTAATTCGACTTGGAACAAGTTATTATCAGATAGAAAACATGTTGGTAGCCTGAAAGGTGCTGGACACTTTAAAGACTTCAAATGTTTTATGGAATAGAATATGCACTTTTCTACTTGTCTGTTTTCCCAAATGTGTCATTTAACTGTTGCAGCAGAGTTTCCTCTATCCAAGGCAAGTGAATAAATTGGGGGGGAGGGGGAGGGAAGAGAACACCACCCTCGTCTAGAAACTCTACCCCCTAATTTCTATTACCCCCTAAAAATTTGTGACCAATTATTAAGTTTATACCCTCTCACCCAAACATTGTGCATGCAGATCTCTCTACCACAGTGTAACCTCTCCTTAGCCTGTATGTTTGATCTTTTAGCCTGAGGGAATATAGGGTGATCTCAAACAGTATAAATTAGCTTATTAGAACAGAGACGGGAGCAACTAGAGATCAGTGGAAACATCAGTAGCAAACTTCTTTTGTGTTGAAGTTGAGAGCCTTCATTTGCACTTTAGAAGTTCCTCCTATTTGTGTTTACCTTAGGCTGTATCTACACAAGCTTTTCGCTCTCTCGTCCCCCACCCCCCCTCCTGTTTCCCATGGTTACTGACTAATACCTCAGTGTAACTCTCATAGAAGTGGTAGTCGATACTCTGACATATCATAGTCACATAGAGTAAGTCCCAGACTATTCAGACTGGAAGAGACCTCAGGAGGTCTCTGTTGCAACCTCTACTCACAACATGGTCAGTTCTGAGCTTGGTTCAGGTTGCTCACGGCTTCGTCCAGCTGGGGCTTGAAATCCTTCAAGTATGAAGAGAAGCTGCAGACGGTCTCTGCCCAAACTGTGCCACTGTTTAATCATCCTTATATTGATTTCCACCACCCCTTCCATATCCATTTGGAACCTCCCCTACTTCAGTTTACCCCTATTTTGTCCCATCGTCTTACCAGGCACAGCTGTGAGTTGTTGGGCTCTGTCCCCTTTTCAGGACATCTGCTGCTCAACAGGTAACATTATTCTCAAGATTACTCTAGAGATATATGGCTCCTCAATAACCAACTCCTTTCAGGTTTGTACATACACACAAAAGAATGGTATTGCAATACATCTGAGAGAAAATTTGAGAGCAACACAAGAACACTTGTGAAGAGAAGGACAGCCATTAAGAAAGTTTGTTTTACTACCTGTCTAGAAATGAAAACAAGTTCAACAGTCTGAACTTTATTCATTTTTTCATTTTAAGAATAATAAGAATAATATTGGGAAGGGATTAATTAAGAATGTTTAGCCTCTCTAAAAAGATTGTTTGTGTAGCTGTGCAGATATAACAATCTAACTGTATACAGTTACACTTTTACACTCACTGTGCTAGCATAACAGTTATTAAAGTCACAATGACTTTTAAGTTCAAAGCTGTAGGTGAACTTTATCTCTTTAGTCAAGTACAGTAGTTATGTCTGAGAACCTTCTCCCCTTTTCTGTTTTTTTTTGAGCAGGTTTGAGACACCATGTAAAAAAGAGAACACGAAAGCATAGTTGTTAGGCAAGAGGAATGCCTGTTAGAATATCAGGTCCATTTCTCTGTCAGGACAGGATATTTTCCCATTTTACTGATGTTTCATCCTGTGTAATTTTAAAGGTCACTTTTAAATTAAAAGTCAGCCTTAGGTGTGCATGTAATTCAATGTCTGCATTTGCAACTTTTTAAATGCATTTAAAAAACAAGTCTTTTTGAGTAAAACTGACAAATTAAGCATGTAAATTAAATTTGTTCAAACAGTTTAGATTTGCACAGGGCAGATGCTTGTGCAGAAGCAGAGTTCACCTGTCCCACTTTCACTACCCTATTACTTTCACTATCCAATTGCACAAGGATTTTCTGAAATTTGTACTCTTTCCTTGGATAGAAATAACACAAAACCCTAAATTCTCATAATACCCCTACATTGTCATATATCTTCCTTCCTACTTTCTTTCTTTAATAACTTTGCTGAATATTTCTTTTCCCTGTTTTTCTTTTTTGTCCTTCAAATATTTGTAAGCTATTATCAAGTACTTTAAGCCAGCTGGTTTCTCTGCCAGAAAGGGGATGGTAAAAATAATAAAGAAAACAGAATAGTAGGCCTACTTTGAACCCAGCTGGAAACTCCACCTACTCAGATCTGACTGGTCTTTCAGGATAAATTAATCTCTTAGTTTTATACCTCCTTTAAGTTTTTCTGAATGCAATTTTTCTACAGTTAATCAACAGGAATTTGTTGCTGTTATGTTCAAAACTTGTGTAAAGCATGCTAATACGCTTGTTCCTTCTGGGACTCTACCACTCAATCCTGAGTGAGTCACTATGGTAATAACACAAAGGAACTCAGGAGTTTATCCCCTTGGTGGATTTCTCTTAATCATTACTGTATGATAGCTGATATTTCATTAATCAGTTAAATAGCTAACCAGGTTTACCAAGTGGACTAAATGCTACTGCAGATGAATGACAGGCTGTGTCATCTATAAGTACTGATCAATTACCAGACTTCACCCAGGCGCGAGTCCCTCAGAACAGGACAGAGATTATAATTTATAAGCCACTGTTACTCATTGCAGTCAAGTGCCAATGATAGGAAGGGCAATTAATATGATTTAATTTGTAACTGAAGAATGATTTTTATTATATTGTATCTACTCTCAATACCCCAGGCAAAGCAAACCTCACCGATTCCTCCTCACCAAAATCTCATTTTATTGGGCTAGTCACAACATGGACGCTTTTGCGTGGCATATGATCCACTTCCATCACAAATAAGCTGTAGTGGTCATAAGTAGTCATGTGCTTCTTTCTGCTACACACCTAAATGATTTTTCATACAATACGGGAGATACAGCCCTGTCCTTTTGTTTGCTGTAGTCCACTGTAACTTTCCTTTACTGAGACAAAGAAATTAGTGAAATATAGTCTGAAAATCATACAAATAAGTATTGTCAACTTTTTTTTGCATGTTTTAAAAACTACCTAAACGAAAATAGAATCATAACTGTGAAGTTTAAGATTTTTGCATTATAAATTATAAAGGCAGATTAAACCACTGAGTGCTTTATAGACACAGCAGATAATACCTCACAGTATCAATATATCACTATAGTTCCCTTAAAGCCATAATACTTAAAGATTTCTATTAAAGACATGCCCGAGTTTATGATGATAATGTTAAATTTATTTTAATAATCATTTAATTTACATTTCTGACTGATTCATTTCTTTAACATTAAGAGGTTGCAGACTATCTCATGTACGAGATCAGCCCTAATAACAATAACCCTCCCTTCTTTTTAATGCTGTAAAATAATTTAAAATAACAAAACTGTTCAAAAGAATTAATCTTCAAACATGCCAAGATACTTAAAAGATTAATCACTTTTAGTAATAGTAATTTTCAATTACAAATTAACTTTGATTTTTTGTCCTTCCTGCCATTAGCATTTGAGCAACTGTGGTCTGTAAACTACAATTTCTAATGTGAACTTAGTAAACCATTAGGAATATTCTTTAAAATAAAAATGGATTTTAAATGTTACTCTTCTACACAAATCCACCATAACTAACAAAAGCCAACTGCTTTATTGGATACCCTGAATAACCTCTTTTTGTTTCAGAAAAAGAAATCAGACCAAGATAATTCTTACCAGTACATTGTTATTTTGATCCTCTGTGAAACAAGGCAGATGGAAAATGAAAGGATCAATTATAATTTCTTAAGGCCAGTCTACTTATTTCAGGGAGGCCAGAATCCCAGCCCACATTCAAAACACTTTTTGTTTCTTCTGTTGTATATCAGCACCCCCAACCTAGTTTATTCTCCCCGAACTCTTGAACTCCGCTTGCAGGTAACTGCAGTCAAATCTACATCCTTGTAGCCCTGTAGAGTTAAACTAAGTGTGTGAGAGGGACAACTTGGAAAAGCTCAGTATCCTTGACCTGCAAATCCATGTGAAGGGAGTAGTCCATGTTATGTTCAACACAGTAAGATCACCCGTCCAACAGGGTGCAACACTTAGTCAGCTTAGTTACCCCTCGATTAAGCTTGAGGCTGAGGGTGGGCATCCTTGAAACTGTTTCTCGGGCCCCCAAATTGTATCTCAATAGCTATGCTTTCCAGCGTTGCAGATACCTTATAGGACACACATTTTCCAGCCTTTCTAAATAGCCTTATAAACTCCACCACTAAAGGATGAAAATAGTTCACAGAAATGCATGGATTTCATAACCATAGCAGTTGTGGGATTGAAATCCATAATTTTATCTGTATTTCCTTTCTGAAATGCCGAATTAGGGTACAAGACAGTATTATGGTCACAGAAGAAGTCTATTCACAGACGTTTGAGAATGGTCTAAGAGCTAGAGCAATGCTCTGTTGAGAACCGATTCAATGCCCTTCTTCTATATTGTATTTCAATGACTCTCAGCATCAGTGATTTCTGACTGAGAAACTCAAATACAGTGAAGAAAACCTGAAAACACAAGTGGGGTCTATAAGAACACATTAACATACAAAAATAATTAAAATTGTTGAAAATTGTGTATATTCACATCCAGTAAGTGAAGGAAAAGTTTCTGCAAGTTTACTTTATCTGTATTTTGGATATAGTGTTTAAGAATATTTAAGGTGACACTGCTGCGAAAAATGTAGTCTAAAAGTCCTTCTTTTAATCCTAGCTGTGTACTCTTAGTGCCTATCTCCAGCTCACCCAGCAATCCTCAGAATATAGCCCTAGTTCTACCACAACCATCAGAACCAAATCAAAAGAGAGGGTCAGGATGTGTGGCAAGAGATAGAAAAGGAAGCTAGGACCAGCCTTTTCAGCAGTACTCCAAAGTTAGATAGACGACTTCTCCTTAAGAGAGTGTAGGAAATATTTTTCCCTTCAGTTACCTCTAGTAAATTACTCCCAGTGGTGGCCAGCACAGTCCAAGAGCATCAAGATGCTTGGTGGATTAGCATGCTGGGGAGCCTTCCTGTGATGCAGTGCCCTGCCAGGAGGCTCTATGCATGCCTGGAGTTTTGTTTGGTTTGTTCTCACTACTCATTTTTGGTTCTTGTCAGAAGTTATGAGAAATACGGGATTTTGGATCAAAATAAATCTTCCATAGTAATGTTCTGTTGCAAAAGTTTCTGCTCATATTAATGTGAAATGGGCCAGAAAATGCCAGGATTACTGAATCTTTTGACTTTCTGACCTCTGCTGCAATGTGGAGCTTTAACTTTATAGATAACTATAGCCATTTTGAGAAACAAGTTGACACTTTCTTATCAAGATTATGCAGTCTTTTTCTGGGCATTGAATAGGAGAAAATCTCTGACTGTATGTAGAGCAGTTGCAGAATGAAAGTGAATGTGATCCATGATCACATATTTCTATTATGAGTGTTGGGGGTGGGGAGGAAACATGAGATTAGAAGCACATGGAAAGGCAAAACAAGAGTCTTGCAAAATAGGAACTAAAAACTGTTTCCCTAGCTGCACAATGTGGAGACAAAGGACAGTTTCAGGAATTGAAAAAAATGACCATATAGTACAGTTAGCAGAATTCTGAGATCTTTAGGACGCAGATTTAGACATTCTTTTTAAGATAAAAGGCCTGGATTTAACCCTCCTGTAAGTGACCCTATTGTTTAAAGAAATTCAGATTTTTTTTTTTTTTTTTTTAAACCAATATAACAGGCCAATACTAAGTAAATTCTTAATTTTGTTACCTCAGTTAAAGTTAAAACTAGATGAGTTAACTTCTGTTTCTTGGTGTTACTAAATTTAAAGCAGAGAATTTTTGCTTTGTCATTTTTCATTTGCTACTGTTTCTGAAAGGTCCTGAAGGTGATTTTTACTTGTTTGTTTGGGGTTTTTGGTGAGACAGTTTATTTATATTTGGTCTTTGTGTCTTTTTTAGGGTGTGAATATAGATTGGTAAGTCGTCTTGATTCCATTTGTCGTATCATAAATATTCATTTAAATCTTTTACCCTTTAGTGTGACAGATGTCAATTTGAAATGCAAAGGGAAGGGTGCATTTGAAGAAAAGAACAAGTGAATTATGTCCAAAATGTCATCTCTATACTATCCAAGTAAATATGTAGCTCTTCCTCTGTTTTTAAAATCCCATTTCCCAAAACTGGTATTTTCAGCTCACTTAAAACTTCAGAATCAGACATTTCATACAGTATTTCCAAATTGCACAGGCACTCCTTACCACCTGAGAATACTGGGACAGCTAAGAAAATTGTTGAGCCCAAGAAAGTTGCAAATGGGCTATGCGTGGGTAGGTATTATTATTCGTGCACCTTTGTTTTTCTGAGGTGCATAAAGGATCAGACTGATAATTCCATAAGAGGCATATATGGAAGAAGGAAAATATTATCTCCTCCAAAGGGGAATATGAGTGATGCCCAACACCAAAGGTCCGTTAGATGAGAAATGAGTATGGAGAGAAAGAATGTGATAAAGTGACTAATAATTGTGAGCTTTTCAAGGCTGTACTTATGTTGGAAAATTATCTTGAGGTTTAGGCTAAAAATAAGAAAAAGGACTGTGGTCTAACAGGGAAGATATGCTGTGCTCAGTTTGATGATGCTATACTCTGCATGACAGGGCTGTGCCAGTGGGTCTGATCCAGAAAATGCCATCTTCTCCTTATAATCATGTATGGGGTGTCAAAATATAACTGTATGTGAAAGGAAACAATGGAGAATATTCTAGAATGACTTTAAATTTCCATGCAACCTGAGCGGGGTGATTTGCTTCATAATTACTCATGTTGGCTCAAAGCTGTGGACTTAATGAAAATGCGATACAAAAAAATTATTGTAGTGCTTTTTCCCTGTATCTGCTGTAGTTGAAAACGTGTTTCTTGTTCAGTTTATCTTATTTTTAACGCACACAGTGCTTCCACAAATTAAGGAAACAATGTAGAACAGGAGAGAGAGATACAGCAGCTGTCTGTCATCAGAAAGAGACAAGAGTATAAACCACTCACTTGAGGATGCTGGGGTCTAAAGCCCAGAACATTCCAGTCAGACGTTGTACGTTTGCATATTTCCAAATATTACTTATATTGAAAATTTTTAACATTCCAGAACAACTATCAAGAGATGACAAATAACAGCAAAGAGAGAGGAAATACCTCCTTGCAAATAACACTTACTAAAAGAGGCACTCTTTTCAAGTCAGTTCAAGGGACTCTTGAGCCTCTATCACTGTTAACTTTCTTAGACAAGGTCAAACAAATTAATATTTCCCTCTGTTTTGGGATCAGTTTTATCTGGCTTGGACTTCTGATTCAGTATCTGTAAAGTGAGAAAGAACAAAAATGGGAAATGAGTCATGTTTTGTCAAACTGGCAGCTACCAAAGTACTATACTCACAGTGCATACTTGCTCATTACAGAATTTTTAACATTTGGAAGACAAATTCTCCACAGTAATTCTGTCATTAGACACAGCAAAAGACAAATGACATGTTTGTGGTTTCTGTAGTCTAGTTTTTAATTCCAGAATGAAAAAAGAACAGTACCTGTGCTGTGTTTTCAGTCTTTCAACTAAAAAGAGATACAGAAGAGTAAGCAGTGCTGAGAGAAAGAGTAAGGTGGAGAGAGGAGAGGTGGAGAAAGGGGTTGCCTAGTACCTTGACAAAGGCACTTCATTGAGAGAAAAAGCTGGAGCTCATACGAATTAGGAAGATAGTGGGAGTATAACAAAGATTGTGGAAGGAGAAAATTAAACTGCCTTGCAAGAGAAGAGAGAATTGTTGGAGCACTGAAACAGTCTTCTTGAAACTGAAATACAGAATAATGTTCAGCATCAGTTACATTCAAACTTGTTCAGCATGCACAAATTAAGTCCTGAGGTTGCACAAAGTGTTTGAATGTAACAAAATGTTTCATTAGACTTAAAAATTAAATACATTTTATTTTGCAATTTGAATTTTTGAAACTCATTTTTTCAACATCAGTGATCCTAAGGATTTGAGACTGTTTATCACTTATTTTCATTCTTGCTAAACACCATAACTTCCTGGGCTCTCATCTAGCATACTCATGTTTGCATATTTTTCTCTGGAAGCTTCTTACATTACAAGACTGCAGCTCCCTCCTCACATTCTCCTGCAACAAACACTGAACACAGCAAAGATGCAGTTATAGCCTGTTCTGTAGCTCACTCCCAGCAGACACCTGTGACATTAACGACATATACTGATGGTGGGAATAGAATGAATGGAAAAGACATTATTGACTCTAACTATCCCTCACTGTGGAGCAACTAGTAGCTTTTCTCACTATGCCCAAAACATTCGTGATGTCTTCCCTCAATTCTGACAGTTTCTAATTGGTCAAATCTCCACTTAATTTGCTTCCATCAGATACTCCCATGATGTTTGGCCTCTTTTCAAGCTGAACCCAACTTTACGTCGGTAGGCTCTAGATGAATAAAACCCACAATGACATCTTTGCATATGCACAGTCCCTTATCTTGCTATTACCCAACTTCTTTCAACAAAATCTATACTATTAGATGTCCAAACCTTGTCATCTTCCTAACTCAAACAGTGGCATAAACACAGCTAACCTCTTTTACCCTGTTATTTTCCAGGCACTGTTCAGACACCTTCTTACCCACAATGCTGTCATATTATTCTATATGTGGCACTGCTAATGATAGACAAAACTGATAATAATCTGAAAGATCATTTAATGCTTTAACACTAATAAATTAAACGTTTATGCAAGATTTATCTGTAGCTACGCTGCTCACTGCTTCTCCTTTTGATACAACTCAACCAGCTAGCATATCTTTTTGTCTACATTAAACTACCTGTTTTGTCTACATTAAACTTTAAGGACATCTTACAGTATGCTAGAAAATGATTTCTAACAGTTTACCTTTAAATCCTCCTCAGTGATTACATCATAGTAAGACCACTGATAGCAGGATATGAGATTGTGTTGGGAGATACCATTTCAATAAAGCAGTTGTTAGAGGAACCTCATCTGGAGCTGTGTTTGAGAAACTCCAGCTCTTTTTATTATGCTTTATGGAGCCAAAGCTTAACATTAGGATACTGACTTGGCAGCTACTTAAAGTGGAAGACTATACCACCAATGGACTCCTAAACTGAAAATGTTTCTAAAAATTATGCCGGATGGACAAAGCTGGTTGGTGGTGAGTACATTTGTAAGATCTGAGGAAGACTGATGGTCAGCAACCCTAATGGGTTATATGACTAATGTATATATCAGATATGCTCCAGGTATGGGGGGACAAAGAAATTATCTGTTATCCCTGATATTGTTTAAGCCAAAGGTTGAATAGAAACAGAGGTGCTTCATCGGGCTGAAAAGGATAAGGCCCACCAATTTCTGTAAGTAACAGGACGTGCTAATGCAATGTAGCTACTTTGACATCTGAGTATTACAAGCTCAAAGACACCATGCAGTCCAAGAGCACTGTCAGCCCTTTAACACTATACCTGAAAGGACAGGTGACCATTTACAGCTGAAATGTCTAGAAGCAGTTTCCTGTGGATGCCGATTGCAAAGCTGAGGCACACAGCTTTGGAATGTGTAACAAAACATCTTTATTGCTTTTTTACCTGACTTCAGTAAGCTCTAATGGGGCAAATGTCTGAATGGGACAAATTGGAAGCATTTAAGGCACATAGTGAAACAACACAATTCTTTTCTTTCAACACAAACACATGTATTTGGAGAAAATCTTGCTTCTTTGAGTCAATAGTTGCAAAGTTGATATAGGTATAAGTTGTAATGAAAGTGTAAGTCACTAAATGAACAAATTAAAGTTGAAAACATTATAATTATTGTTGTTGCTGATTCTATTTTTTGGCAGACAAAATGAAAAAAGTAATAACCAGTACACAGACACATTAAATAATGGATATGGATCAGCTACAACCAAAATAAGTACATATAGTATCAGTATAACAAGCTTCAAAAAGAGAAGAAGTGCCAACTATTAGCTGAGTGCAGTCAAGCACAAGTAAAGTCAATGAGAATAGTAGGGATGCACAGAGTTCCAGACAACTAATGAAAATACACAGTAAAACCCATCTGCAGTTTGCAGCACACTGTTGGCAAACAAGTAGCCACGGAAGGGAACCACCCGACCTCCCAAACTAGGTTATTCTGCACAACGTGAGAGAGAGATGAGATCTGAGATGAAGTAGGAAGACAAAGAAGCAAAAGTAATAAACATGGCAAAAAATAAGAGCTATGCAGATATGAGAATGGCACAGAATGAAAGCAATCCAGCAGAGGGGAATATGTTTACCATGCGTGAAAATGCTGAGCGCTTCTTTTGCATATGCCAGCTAAACAATCACAAACCTTCAAAGTGTGCATGTAGGCAAACACAGAAACTGACACTGAGCAGACCACTGAACAGTTTTGGGCTTCTGTACAAACCACAGAAATGGGGGCAGATGAAATGCTCATCACATTACCTATGGAGAAGCTTAAAAGGCTGTAAGAATCAATATTAAAAGAGAAGCATTAGCCTGTTTCACATCAGAATCAGCAGAGAGAAAACACTAGACAAGGAAACACTCTGAAAGCATATGGGATCCACCAAACTGGCAAAATACAGAAGCTCCCCCTTCAGGCAGCCAGAACAGGCACCTACTGACTCAAAAGAAACTTAGTGAATTTTTAAAAAACACTCTTGTAAATTTGAGCTTGAAAATATTCTTGAACATCATAAATCCTAAAGAGCTACTCAGACAGAAGAAAGTCATGCCAATAGAATCAACATAGACCTAATAGAAATGATCATTAAAGGGAAAATAAAATTGCAGATGTGTTTAAAAAAATGGGTGTTTTCTAAGTTATTGTACAAAGAATGAAAAATCACTGAAGGGTCACGGGAAGGGATGAAACATACTTTTGCAGTATGATAAAGAAATGGTCATAGAATCCAGTTACGTGAAGGACAATGCTGAGAACAAAACAGATTCCCTCCTTTATATTGTGTCTCTCATATCTTATTGACCGCCATTTCTCTTCTACTGGCAGTAGATCCAGCTGAGGAACTGAGCGTTGTTGGCAAAACTAGAAAAGTATTTTGAAAGGCCAGGAGTCTTCCACAAGCCTTGATCCCCAAGTGAGGCTGTGGCATGACTACTCATGATCAGCTGAGTTGGAAATACAAACCAGGGTTGATTCACATCTTAACAGCCCCACACAAACAAGCAACTACAATGTATCTGAACATCTAAGTGAAGACAGTCAGTTTTGCAAGCTTGCATGAACAAATTGAGCCCTTTAAGTCATTTGTGGGAGGAAAACAAATGTTCTCAAAAGGCAAGAAGGTAGGTACCATCCTGTTCTCTTCTGCAGTCACCAGCAGATTGCAGGTCTGTCATTTTTTTGCTACTAAGTATGCATCTACCTCTGAAGGTTCTTGGACAAGCTGTTCATGTAGCTGTCATAAATAAACTGGGGTAGTCTTTTTTGTTTTATTATTATTATGTATTTATTTATTATTTTATTTTTATTTAATTCTACCTTTTTAACTTGTGTGACTTTCTTATACATGATGGCAGTAGCCCAGGGATGAAAGGCTGACTTTCTCTGGGGTCATATGCAGTTCATCATCACTGAATGCAGGAATACACTGTAACCAAGTAGTGAGACAACCTAATCTTATTATGACAAATGTGAGACAATCTGTAGGGGTGGAATTTCAGGAGGAATGCCCCTGTGGAACTAGTCTCTCAGCTACAGGCCAGAATCGTGAAGAAATAAAGAAGCAATAACTATTTGGACTTTCACAAACCACAGCTGACACTGGCCCATTATTAGCCAGGGGAGTCTGAACCTGTCTACTAGAGTTGTAGCCATAAAAAAGGTATCCCCCTTGCATGTCATTGTCCAGCATTTATTGTGATACTTGATGACAGTAGGGTTCTCCATCTTACCATACAGGTAGAAACACAGTTCTTATTTTTTTTACCGCAAGGCCTTGAAATTCCTAAGTAGAAAGAAATTCTATTTGCAGGACATGATCTACAACCATGGGAAATATTTCTGCTAGTGCAGTGAGGTCTGCTTACCACAAACATAATCAACAACTCTACCTTGGCTTACCTAATAAAGACTGGGAATTTTGCCTTTTGTAGTATTTTGCCCTGGAAAGGCTCTATGTACTCAGGGTAGGAGTTACTTGTTCTGAAAAAAAATTACAGATTTTTATAGCTGAACAAAAGTGAAGAAAACAAATAAAAGAATGTTCCCAAGCCAACTTGTCCCTGAAGTTCTTCATTGATCGGATATGGCAAGTGAGATAGCTCTAAGCCTGAGTACCAAGGAATGAGTTAATACTCCATGGAACTGCTGATTGCAGATGTCAGCTGTCAGGTGAGAACCTTAAACAGAGTACCTTTTACTCATAGAAAAGTTTATGACTAAACTTCTAGATGGGAGGAAATCTTCATCAGTGTCTGATTTCTTTGGACAAACTCAGATATGAAAAATCATCATATTGGATATTCACAAAGTTTCAAATGTATGTGCTACTAATAAGTAATTTAAAATCAGATTAGATGCATGTTTTTCATTCCTGTGAAGTCTGTGAAGGCAATATTTAGCCCCAGGCCTGTACCCAGGGCTTCTTTCATCCACAAATGTGAAAGATTTTCTCCTAATATTTCCACTCCTCTGAACAGGCTGAATTAGGGGCTGGGAAAGGTGCACTAGGATGCTTTTCCTTTAAAACTAAGAAAAGAGGAAGAAGGATAAGTCTCTGAACCCTAATGGACCAGCAGAATAGGTTACTTGTAGGATAAAATCAATCAGGTATGACAAAGCAAGAAGGCAGAATGACAGGTGATTAAAAAATGATCAGTCCTCTCATACTTCAGTATAGTTCAGGGTCAGTTCTGGATAAGGAATTAGGTGAGCAGTTATATGTGAAACAACTCGCTTCTTTAAAAAAAAAAAAAAAAAAAAACAACCCACAATGTTGTTATCCTTGTGATTATTCTATGGCTTATTACAGAAGGGATCTTGGAGATTGCATGCACAGGCTGGAATCTGTCTTCTTGACCAGCTGTGAAATCCATCACACCAGGAGGCCTCAGCTGCCACAAAGTGTGCAGTAAAACCTCAACATTAGGTGTTCCGCAGGAGGAAGAAAAAAGCAGAATTGAATACATCGCTCTTCAGCAAAAAAAGATCCCCTCAGCTCCTCTGTCTTATGATTTGACATCTACAGTGGACCTGGAATATCAAAGAAGAATCATTTGCCAGTGACACAGAAGAGAGTGCCTAAAGCATATTTCAGCACAGGAGACTATCTGGCCCAGCATTTACTTTCTGGAGTGCCACATTCAGCATGTGGCTGTTCAGTCAAGCGGATGCTTGTATGAACTGCTGTAACAATTGGCCACAGTCAGCAGCACACACACAGTGTGATGCCAACAACAAGCAGCTTTCATGGGCTGTGCTGAAAAATTTCTATTGAACATAACTAGAGAAACACCTGTGTTAAACAAGATCTAGCTCATCCAGGGTGAAAATCTACTATTCAAAATGCACTGAAAAATTCATTCAGGCTTGAGAGACTGGAAAGGGGCACTGTTGCCTTTATTAGATGAAAGCAATACTTTCAAGGTCAGAAGGTTCTCTCTCATCTGAATCTGAATGGAAGGACTTCTTATCAAAGGACATTAATCTATGACTGCAAAATCATTTGCTTTGGCTAGAAATTAAACATTTGCTCAACTTTTTTTTCCTGAGCTACTTTGCCTACTTTATGCTTTATGATATACCTTACTGTGATCAGACATGACCAAGAGGATTTAAAAGAAACTGGCTGTAATCTTCTGCACTCTCCAGATCCCTAGCTGGACTCCTGGCACCCTAGAAGAGCAAGGCAAGTGCAGCACCTTGCAGAACCTCCAGCATGATCCAATATAGTGGGAAGGCTCAAACCCTTTGCCTCTATCCTCCCCATTTATATCAGGCATGTGAGTCTCTGTAGTTGCAGAAGTTTCCACATTTTTGCCTGATGTGAAGAAACACACCAACATCACAAAATTTTAACCTTTCTTCAGGAGCTTTGGATTCTGTGGAAATTCTTTCCCTCTGGTGATGGAATCAGGTATTGTTATCATCTACAGTGTCAGAAATAGGAAAAATTGTCTGAGTTAACTTTTAAGTATCGTCAGCCACACATTCTTGTCATCCTCAGAGTAGTTAAATAAGCATAATCTTAGCATGATAGCAATTATTATTATCCAAGAACAATGCAAAAATAATATATTGCTGACCATATTAAAAAAATGGATGGCCTGTTTCCCATTCCAGGAGCAGTAAGCTCTCTGTTCCTTCACTGATGGAACTACAGTTCCAGCCACACCCACTTCTGTGTTTTCTGTGGTCCACAAACAAGAAAAGAGAAATCTAGCCATAAAATCCAGATGGACTGTGTGTTTTGCAAGACAGATTACCAGATAGTCCAGACCTCTCTGAAAGTCTCAGAGAGACTCATGATTTTACCTAAAATTTAGAACTTCATCTTCAACTCCTAGTAGTTATTGAGCTTCTTAATAAAATCCTTAGTTTTCAAGACGGATTTTTTTTTTTTAACCGGTAGAACATTATGCTAAGCTGTTTTTTACTTAGGGCAGCAACTTCTGGTTTGTGTTTACCCATGGTAGCATCTGGTTTCTTGGCAGGTTCCTTAGACAACCGGCAGCTTAGGACTAACATGTCTCTCAGATGGTAAGGCGGCTGCTGATAGGCTGTGCCTCTATCATTTCCACAGACGTCTTTCTTTTTAAAATTCCCATTAATTATGAAATCTGTACATCTGTTTGTAAACACATTACCATGTACTTTTATGAAATAAGGATGATAGAGGGATTTTCTGTAATTGACTTTTCTGTACTTTTTCTGATGAACTGTCATAATTAAAGCTGACTTTCTGCTCTATTTTATTTCAGTTGAGATAGGTTCTGTGTTATGATGTATCAATATCATTTGCTCTGTTTTCATTTTTTGAGGTTATGTGTTTTTTCTTAACTGTTTAAGGGTAACATAGAAGTGGATGTTTTCTAAGTCTATAGAAGCTGTAAGGTGTTGGACATCCCAGCTCCTTTGCAAGTGGAATGAAAGAAAAAAAAAAAAAAAAAAAAAGGAGTCCTGCATGGGCATTTCAGTTTGTTTGTGCTCCAGAGATAGAGTATCATCACTCATCCATGTATTTGATGTTGAATTGTATGCCAATGACTGGGATATTTGGCTAACTGTTACAAAACTTAATGCTGTCATCAAAGCATTGTTTTCTAATTTTACCTCAAGGCAGCAACCTTCCCCAAGGGAGGGATCTTTAGTCCACCTCACTCTTGGGAATGACCCCATTAACTTGCAATACAGTTTTCAACTGCACACATTTAGACTATTAGATGAGTTGGTAAAAAATAATGTGACCTTCCTTTTTACACACCATGTGGAAATCATCACAGGAATAGATCACTGAACCAAAGACAAGCAAACGGTGCTGGTCACTTGCCTTTTCATAAATCTGTACCTGAGGTCAGTCAGCAGCTTTGCCAGTTGATATTATGTAACTAGACAGCATGAGGTGTAAATCAGCAGAGATGCAGGGGTAGTGACCTTCACACAGTGTATTGGATTTAGTTCATTTGTCTTAATGCTCATTGAAAAAGGAATGGTAAAAAGGCAACAAATAAGCACAAGCATCTCAAAATGAGGTGCCAAGAAAATTATTCCATGCTTGCTTTATACAGAAAGCATTCTTTTTATTCAATCCTTTCTTATTTCTAGTCATCCATTTAAATAAAATGCAAAATAAGCACAACAAAATCCTCTTTTCCATCCCCCTAAGCAAAAAAATTGTTGCTTGACACTAATATGGATCTCTTATGCCAGTTCATAGTGGCTGCCAGGCTGATAAAGCACCGAAATTTGAGATGCAAAAATGTACTGTATTATCTCAATTTCTTGAATTCTATGAAACCTTCAGGGAGGGGAAATTGCTGCCCAAAAGAACTGCCTAGGGTGTTGACAAATCATATTGGCAAAGCTAATTAGTCTAATAATGCTATACTTGGCTAAAGAAAAAGAAGAATAGTTCTCTGATTGGCATTAAGTCAACTGGTTGCCTGGGAGAAATACTATGGCTTGCTCTCCTATTTAGAAGGAGAATCAAACAGCCCTGAGTTGGATACTGAAATTCCCAAACTGTGAATCAGACTTGCAAAGGAAGACTTCCAGCTACACCTTCTTTGCTGATATATACTCAGAAACATTCAGTCTCTGGAGTTAATTTGACATTCTCCAATTGCTTTTAAATGTGATGTAAGCAGCTACAAGTTTTGTCTTTCTGAATTTTTTTTTTTTTGGTGTAGGGTTTTTTTGTTTTTTGTTTTTTTTTCCTTGATGGTGGAATTAAGGACAGTTGGTCAGGAAAGCATTCATTTATGCCTTGATGCACATAAACTTTTTGGCACTATTTACAAGTAGAATATAGCTCCTCAGTGATAGGATTCTGATACTATTCATATTCATAAAGATAACTTACGTAGCAATTTTCATATTCAGATCAAAGAATAGGTATTAATTGTTTGACAGTTTTAAAAAAGTTCTCAGAACTAGTCTTCCTAAATAAAGGCATCATAAACATCAGAGGCATTTGGCTTTCATTTAAGCTATGGCTTTGACCTTTCTGTCCTTTTCAACTATGTCCAGTAATTGTTGTACTAAAGATTTGAGGAAAACAATCCCCCTCAAAAGCCAGACTGTTCTGAACTCATTAACTTTTTGATTTTTCCACAAAGTATAAATTAGCCGTTGATTTGGGGCAGTTCTTGCTTTTTTCACTCATAGTTGTCTTAGTAAATCTGATGCTAAGGTTTTATTATACCAGAATCATGAGGAAGCATCCCTCCCAAATTCCATACAAGTACAACTATCTAATAAATCGACTGTTTTGTTTGAAAACTTGTTAGAAATGTAAAATGTTGCAGTATTTTACAAAGCAGTAATGTAACTAGTCAACTAGTGTTTGCTTTGGGTTCAGCACATGTAACTTGTGCCAGTGAGGCACAGTCATTTCTTCAGACTGAAGTGATATCTTGCCCAGAGCTTAATCTAAAAATTAACATTGTTGGGTGTTGTAGCTGTTGTTCAACACGGACTGCTGAGAATTGCAGCTGAGGGTAGTCAAAAGTGAACATAAAAAATTAAGGAGCTGAATTTGAATCTGACAATAACATGGAAAGTATGATGATTAATTTCACGCTACAATGTTATCTGAACTTCGTGGTCCTAAAAGTCAAGTTAAAAAATAACGTTAAAAAGAAGGTTTTTCCAGTAATATTTCCCCAGACTTCTTTGAATAACACTTAAAGTTCTCAGTGTTTGGACATTCTTTCTGACTTGCAATCCAAAAATGTAGAATAAAAAATAGGAGGAATAGTAAAACATTTCTTTTAACTTAAAGGAAAACATGCATCTGCCTTTGATTCACATTTTGGATAAAGACTGATTGATATAATTTTAACTAAACCCTTTCATTACCTCCTTCTCATATTATCTACTTACAAAATTAAAAATAACAGTTATTCAGAATAATAGTAAAAAACCACAGAATGGATTGCTTGTTTAACTACTCAGCCCACACATATGAGGGTGTGGCTGTGAGCTATACTAATGAATGATAACTCTGGATACAGTTTTTATATTGAAGCTTTCTATATAGACTGAGTTATGTTCTCTTCTGCTTCTCTAAAGATGCCAAGAGAGTTGCATCTTGAGCCATACTCTTTCAATTCTTTCCCCAATTTCAACAGACCTTGAAATGTCAGCCCCAGGGAAGTTTGGTCTTACAGGTTTTTTGTTTGGCTGGTTGGTTGGTTGGGGTTTTTTGGGGAATGCTCTGGAGAGGACTTATTTCTCATACTGTAATATAAAGGAAAGATTAATAAATCTCTGTGTTACCATTGTTCACTGGGTGTTACAGGGAAAAAAAAAAATCTAATGATATTGGACCTTAAAAAGTATTCTTTCTGCTCTCAATTCTACATTTTTTTCCCCTTAGTTTTTCATACCGTAATTTCGTTGGCATTTCAGTTTCCCAAGATGATGGAATTTCCTTTCTCAGATCAAATCAGAACACCCTTAGACTTTGGTGCTTGTTAGTTTTATTTTGTTTTCACTGAAAAGAAAATCTTTTTCATAAAGATGACTTTTTCCCCTCTATGCACAGGTAACTGTTATCTGTAATTACCTCCCTAAAAAGACTTTCCTGATGGCTTGTCTGTTTGGGAAAGATGTTCAAGTTTAACTATCACTTAATTTAAAAAAAAAAAAAAAAAAAAAAAAGAAACGCAAACCAAAAACCAACAAATACATATGAATCAGTTCAAACTCCTGTCTGATTCAACTGTTATTCAACCAGTTATTTCTTTTATTGTAACCTCTTTTCAGTTTATAAATCCTAAGATTTGTCATACTTTTCACTAGAGATATCCATCCAGATCATGATTCTGATAAATTATTGGTAGTGGATATTTAGGGAAAAAAAATTAAGATGACATGCATAATGTGGATTTCCTCTAATGCATCCTTCTGTCAACCATCGGATTAAGGAAGCTTTGATATAGAGGAGTCACTGTGTTTGATAGGTACCAGTGAGCCCATATTTCACAAATTGATCTAGTCCCTGTTTTACCTCTCTCATTCCTTTGGCCTTCTCATTTGTGCTAGTGTAACAAAGTAGCAATGTTTTCTATATTCAATTACTCCTTCCATAAAAAAGTATGTCACTTATGTACCCCAATGACATTTTTTATATTTTTTGAAACAGGAAAAGAATATTTCCTATTCATCTTCTTTTAAAAATTACTAATCTAATAGACCCGTAGATATCTCTCTTCTCTCTTATGTCTTGTCAGAGCTTTGTCTCTTATCCTAAAGTTGTCTTTGGACACATACAAAGATATAATGTTTTGATAATACAAAGGGAAAATATTTATACCATCATTGTTCACCAAACATATCAGTTCTGAAAAACAAGATACATTAAAGAATATTTTAGATGTAGTTTTTAACTATCTAAGCAAACAAATCAAATCACATTTCAAATGAAAATTAATGATACATGAAGGTTAATATGCTGCTGTTTTATCAGACAAGATTGCAATTTGTTGATCTTTCCATGTTGTGAAGTTTATCTAAAATGTCTACTGCCTAAGTGCAGTGTAATTTAAAAAATATTTTAGAAATAAGGAAGGTCAGAGGTCCTGCTAGTAGTAAAAAAATATAAATATTTAAAAGCTGTTGATATAAAGTAGATGCTGGAAAAAATATTTTCACTAAACACCTTTCTGCTAAAAATAGTTTCCTTTAAGTCAAAATGTTTCATAGGAGTATGTCAAATTCATTTATATTAACAGAATCCTTTTTGTATTATATCAATAAATAAATTAGTAGCATTAGCATTATACATATAAATCATATTTAGAGATGATATCAAAACATGAATAAAATAGTCCAAGAAAAACATTACATTGAAAGAATTCAGTGTTATCTAAGTTAATAATTTCTAAGTCTAAACTGGAAATCCATTGGCATTTTTGAGAAAGAAGGTTGGAACCCATAGAATAAGTAACTTTGTGAGAGGCAGAACAACTTCATTCTGACTGCTTCCCTAAAATTTGTAAATTAGGACACTGGGTATCAGTGATGGATGAATATTTCTCAGTAAGAATGAGCCACAGTTGATATGCAATCCTTTTGCTTTAAAATCAACTTGTTTATCAGAACAGAAGAATTTACAAAGAAAGAAAAATTGCACTAAACAATATTGAA
>NW_009203440.1:4333-10532 GCF_000690835.1 Fulmarus glacialis | reverse complement strand
TACGAAAGAGTGAGAACAAGAACAGGATTTCCCCATTTCCAGATGGAATTATAAGTCAGAAAAACTTTACTACACGATGATGCCAAGAAATCACCATTTGCCTCTATTGTAATTCATAAATGAGAAAAATGAATACATCTTTAAATGTATAATATTTACCAGTTATCAAAAATAGCAAAATAAAAAGGGAAAAAAATGCAAGACGAGTAGAGTTATTACAAAGAAAGTTCTATAGTTTTTCTATTGAAACAGTGTATTAATATTGGGTTCCATACTATTGTAATTGCTGTTTAGAAAAATACCTATGTAAAAGCCTGTAATCAGCCATTATTCTGCACTACATTATGGTTATTGCAAAATCAGTTCCAACAACATATACTGCCACTTAAATATAGTCTCTCCATGTACCATAAACTGAAATATTTACGCTTATCACATACCCAACTTAGCATTCCAGATCTTTTTTTAATCAAAGCTGTAGTTTCCTGAGCTATCGTTTCATACCAAATGGTTAAATATTGTAAATGAAAAGGTAGATGCTAATCAGTGGTTCATATTGAGTGGAGAGTGGGGAGGAGGAAAGAGATGTTATATTCAGGTACGACCACATTTTCTATGTCATAACCATCTGCAAAATAGCATTTATCTAAGCACATTGTACAATGAGCTCTAACATTTGCTGAGCAAAGCTTTGGCATCACAACAGGATTTACTGTGTCTCTATCAAGGACAACACACTCACAGAGCAAACAACAGTAACCCAGGGATTCCAAATACAAGAGGACATACAGGTTGCCATGTAACAATTCATGCAGGTTTTGCAGTAGCAGATGGACATTTTGAATGGATTTGATGCCCATTTGGCTCTTGTTCCTTGCATTTCCAGAAGTTTGAGTTTTAAAACAAACCAGCCACGAAATGTGTTGAGCTTGTAGAACATGAGCCTGAACATATCTGATCCTTCTCTCTCATCTTTGGGGTACTAAAGCCATTCACATTCCTACTTCCCCAAGGGTCAAAGCCCAAATACATTCCACGTACAGGAGACTTAACTCTCATCTCTTCCCTCTGTCATTAAGATTAATTTGAATTTACTGAGGTAGAGTCACATTGTGAGATGTACACGAGTGGACCCCTACAGCTCGTACAGATCATTTTGAAATCCATGGGTCATGCTATGAATTTATAACCCATTTCACTGCCTTCAGAGAGGAGTAAATTAGTCAGCTTCCTGACCATTAGTGTAAATCTTCTTCATGACAGTGTGGGAGGAAAACATGATCAAAAATGGGAAAACACAGGAAAACTGACAATAAAATAGAGATGCAAGCACAGTAGCTGAAGCCTTCTGCTTGTAACCTGCATTTAAATAACTAAGTAGATATCAATTTGACAATGACACCTCAAAAATTCTTGCATTCGATTTCTTGGCTATGTACAGGTAAGCTTCTATGGCATGCAACATCAGCTAAAAGTGCTTTCTTTGGTCTGGTTTGACAAATCTAGAAAAGTTATTTTTTAGAGTCAAGAAGCATCTGGTTTTAGGGGGAGAGAAAAAAAAAAAAAAAAAAAGCAGTCTTTTGCAAAGAAGTAAAAAGAGAAAGGGGACACATAGCATTCCCCTTATTTGGAGTCATATTGTGGCATACCTTCCTTCTCTGTGAACACAGCTATCTCATATATCCAGCCTGAGGTGCTGGTATTATGGAACAGGCTCCAAATATATGTAGCCATATACACAGCACTAGGTGTGTTACGCCTGTATTGCAGAGGTTTGCAATTTGTTATGGGAGGCTGGGCAGAGGACAACGATTTGGCTGATATTACTAATAGTACCATCTTACTAACAGTATTGATGCTTTTTCTCTAGCACACCATTTAAAAAAGCTCTGTTCAGAAACAGATACCTTCCTGAACATCTCCCTTGTGACGCTTAGCAGCGTCATACTAGCAGCACACTACGCAATATCATTCCCTTCTAAATGCTTTAATTTCATAAAGCTGGTGAACTCAGTGCTCACAGGCTTTTTAAGATTCCTTTTCTGTCCCTCCTATTGTTTGTTGTTATTGCCTTTTGTCTTGTGTGCTCATCTCATCACTACCTGAAATGAATCTGAATCTTGATTTTCATTCTTCTGTAACCATTTTTTACTACTCTGTCAGCCGAAAGATACTTTCTTATTGGCTTAAACTGCAACTGAGGGAACACAGGAGAGTCCTCAGATGGAGTAAAACTGACCCTAGTACGATAATAGTCATGTTAAAAGGGCACTGCTAACACAAGCACTGATTGGGAAATGACCCTAGCAGTCGATGAGCAATTGAGAGCCACACTGAGGTTATTCTAAGCTATTTCAGAGAGCATGATAGTCCTTGATTGTCCGTTGTACCGGGAAATTTAATGACTCTTGCTGGTTTTCTTGTTCTGTTGCATTCACAGAATTGTACAGGATTGACCCCATCTGACAAAGCAGACAAAATTCACCTGAGAGCATAAATTCAAGTTTCAGAATTTACATTTCAGAAAGACATGAACATATTTTGCCATCACTATGAACTTCTCAGGAGCCATATAGAAACAGATAACATACTGCAGTTCTTGAATCAGGACTAGCTAGCTTAAGCCTAACACGGAGTTTGTAATATTCATGTAGAGTACAACTGTTACTCACTTTTTTCTGTGTCACACAGAGTGAGGTGGGAGAAGGTTCTAGAAACCTTGATATGCCATTTAAAGCAGGATGTGAATAAGATGACTCTAAACTGGGTTATTTTAGCTCAGAATATTAATCACTCCCCAAAAACCCAAATCTCAACTCCATTTATTTGCTATACAACTCCTCAGGTGTTGAATTCATAGATGTTTCACTAAAAATTTGCCCCAGGAGATCAGAATTTGCTGCAGAGTATTCATTCTACTGCCTTGGTCCACTTTTAGTGCATCTTCTTTCTTTTGCCTAAATGCAGAAGAGATTTAATCCAAGTCATATTCTACAATCTCCTTCTCTTGAGATTTATATTTGACCAGGTGTTCTTTGGTCAAAACTGACACTAATCCTAAGGACAAGATGTCTGCAAAGTACAGGTAAATCAATTAAGATCAAACACAGCTGTAAATATAAATATCAATGTCCATTTTTATATACCCAATGGTTAGACCACACTGAGAAAGCAAAGATGCCTAGAGGAAATTCACATCCACACCCTAGCTGATCGATTAGGATACACGGTAGCTATTTGGTCAAAAATATGAGTCACTACCCCAGAGAGAGGGACCAAAAAAGATTATATCTACATAGTGTAGGTTTCCTACTTTCTTTGATGGGTGGACAGGGAGCAGTGGGTTCTAACCAAGCTTTGCAAAAATGTGGATGCATTTTACATTAGCGTCTAGTTTGGTAGAAATGCACTGATAGTCTTGAAAGTGATAACTAGAACCAAGCCAAGCCAGAGTCCTGGTTGGCATCCTGGCCTTTAGCAGATGACAGTATTACTGATCTCAACAAACACTATGTTACTGAGTCTTGTTCCACTGTGTTTCCTTTCTCCCTGGTCAAATGAATGCAGTATTTCTCATATTACAGCCTTGACAAAGTAGCTTGTCTATTCTGTCATTCAATGGCCACAGCACTTGTCTCATAGATGGGAGCAGGTGATTTGAGGACTCTTAACCAGGGAAAATACAGCTTTTTGCCTTCAGTCTATCTAACCAAAATGAATAAAATCTAATTGTTCTGCTGTTGAAGTTCCTGTTCAGGAGGAGTGAATTCTTCAGGTGTGTTTGAAATCTGAGGAAAAAATGTTCTAAATGCACAAAGGTTTTCCTTTCTGTCTTCACCAAATTAACTAGACTCCAGAGAGGGTGGACATAATTTGGAACATCTCTCCTTATCACTCCTTTTTTAACTGCCTCTGAACATTTTCTTGCTCAATGTGTTGTGGGTTTCTTATTTATTTTATTTTGGATATATACTAATCCTTTATATAGTCTATATACATTTCTTTACACAATGCAAAATAGTATATCATTGTTCATACAATAGAATAATAAAATATGTCCTCCTTTTCATGCCAACATGCCCACACATTGCTTTTTAATATGTTTTGTACAATTATTAAAATTATTATGTACTTTTTAATATCTATTTAAGGAACAAAGACTCCCATAGTTCACTGAGTATACTCACTTCAGAAGAACCAATCTAAAAGTGATTAAAAAGGATCAGTCTCTCAAAAGTGAGTTATTAGGAAAACACTTTTTCAAAGTATAAGTAATTCTATGTAAAAATTCTAGTACCTGAAAAGGAACTGGTTACTAATTGTAACGAATCCTGTTTGGTTTTTTGTTTTTTTTTTCATTATGTTAGCTGACAAAATAGTCCCTAAGAGGTTTTACTCAACGGACAAGCAGAGTATTAGTACCCTGTCCTGTGCATTAGGGTAATTCTGATAATACCAGCTAAGTTACTTCCAACTTGTACCAGCATCAATAAGAGTAAAACAGGCTTTTATATGAAATTTATCAAAACTAAAAGACAAAAAAATAACCCCCCACTAATGGAGTTATTAATGAATGTGTGCATGAAGAGGAATTCCAGCCAAAATTGTAATCAATATATTAACAATTCATTGAAAGAACAAAAATCCACTGAGAAATCCTTCTGAACTCCAATGGATTCTACCAAAATGCCCAATGTCTTCTCAATGGGCTAAAGTCATATAAAGCTACATGATTTCATTTCTGGATTCCTGTGTCAGCTTTTCCAGACAGGTGTCACATCCTTCTCAATTTTGAGGATTTGAATGATCTGTTCTATATCTAAATTAGTTCTATACAGATCGCTTTGAACCAAATTATTCTTCAGTAGAATCATAGAATCATAGAATAGTTTGGGTTGGAAGGGACCTTTAAAGGTCATCTAGTCCAACTCCCCTGCAGTGAGCAGGGACATCTTCAACTAGATCAGGTTGCTCAGAGCCCCGTCCAACCTGACCTTGAATGTGTTCAGGGATGGGACATCTACCACCTCTCTGGGCAACCTGTTCCAGTGTTTCACCATCCTCATTGTAAAAAATTTCTTCCTCATACCTAGTCTAAATCTATCCTCTTTTAGTTTAAAAACATTATCCCTTGTCCTATCACAACAGGCCCTGCTAAAAAGTTTATCCCCATCTTTCTTATAAGCCCCCTTTAGGTACTGAAAGGTGTAATAAGGTCTGCCCAAAGCCTTCTCTTCTCCAGGCTGAATAACCCCAACTCTCTCAACCTTTCTTCACAGGGGAGGTGTTCCATCTCCCTGATCGTTTTTGTGGCCCTCCTCTGGACCTGCTCCAACAGGCCCATGTCTTTCCTGTACTGAGGGCTCCAGTGCTGGACGCAGTACTCCAGGTGGGGTCTCACCAGAGCAGAGTAGAGGGGCAGAATCCCCTCCCTCCACCTGCTGGCCACGCTTCTTGTGATGCAGCCCAGGATACAGTTGGTCTTCTGGGCTGCAAATGCACATTGCTGGCTCATGTCCAGCTTTTCATCCACCAGTACCCCCAAGTCCTTCTCAGTGGGGCTGCTCTCAACCCTTTCATCCCCCAGCCTGTATTGATACTAGGGGTTGCCCCAATCCAGGTGCAGGACCTTGCACTTGGCCTTGTTGAACCTCGTGAAGTTCACATGGGCCCACTTCTTGAGCTTGTCCAGGTCCTTCTGGATGGCATCCCATCCTTCAGGTGTGTCAACCACACCACTCAGCTTGGTGTCATCTGCAAACTTGCTGAGAGTGCACTCGATGCCACTGTCTATGTCATTGATGAAGATATTAAACACTACTGGTCCCAGTATGGACCCCTGAAGGACACCACTTGTCACAGATCTCCATCTGGACATTGAGCTGTTGACCACTACTCTCTGGATGCGACTATCCAGCCAACTCCTTATCCACTGAATAGTCCACCCATCAAATCCATATCTCTCCAATTTAGAGAGAAGGATGTTGTGGGGGACCATGGCAAAGGCATTACAGAATTCCAGATAGATGACATCTGTAGCCCTTCCCATGTCCACTGATGTAGCACTTCATCATAAAAGGCCTCTTCGTTGGTCAGGCAGGACTTGCCCTTGGTGAAGCCATGCTGGCTGTCTTGAATCACTTCCCTGTCCTCCATGTGCCTTAGCATAGCTTCCAGGAGGATCTGTTCCATGATCTTC
>NW_009203440.1:0-4179 GCF_000690835.1 Fulmarus glacialis | reverse complement strand
TGATCCGCCAGTTCCTTCAGGACTTGCGGATGGATCTCATTGGGTCCCATGGACTTGTGGACCTTCAGGTTCCTTGGTCTTGAACCTGATCATCTCCTACAGTGGGTGGCTCTTCATTCTCCCAGTCCCTGTGTTAGTCTTCTGTGGCTTTGGCTGTGAGGCTTGAGCACTTGCTGGTGAAGACTGAGGCAAAAAAGTCATTGAGTACCTCCGTCTTCTCCATATCTCAGGTAATCAAGTCTCCTATTTCATTCCAGGGAGGGCCCACGTTTTCCCTAGTCTTCCTTTTATCCCAGACATACCTATAGAAGCTTTTCTTGTTGCCCTTGACATCCTTGGCCAGATTTAATTTTATCAGGGCTTTACTTTCCTAACCTGATCCCTGGCTGCTCAGACAATTTCTCTGTATTCCTCCCAGGTTACCTGTCCATGCTTCCACCCTCTGTAGGCTTCCTTTTTGTGTTTGAGTGTGTCCAGGAGCTCCTTGTTCATCCATGCAGGCCTCCTGGCGTTTTTGCCTGACTTCCTCTTTGTTGGAATGCATCGCTCCTAAGCTTGGAGGAGGTGACCCTTGAATATTAACCAGCTTTCTTGGGCCCCTCTTCCCTCCAGGGCTTTGTCCCGTGGCACTCTACCAAGCAGATCCAGTACTTTGTTACTGAATAATTACTGTTACTAAAAACAAAAGAAGATATATCTTCTTGCTAGACAGAACAATCAACAGAGGTTTTCATAAATGAATTTTTATAGAGAGAGATGTCTAATCCCTAGTATTTCACTTTTCAAACAATGTCAGGTCTCAACTACAGCAACAGCTTTTCCAAGGACTTATTCTGTAGGAAACTGATTTTCAAATGAATGGTAATAACAAATTTGTGTAAAACCCCATAAACAACTGATGTTTGCAAAAGCTGGAAACCAATCTTCTTAATGATCACTACAAAATAATTGCTTACAGTGGAGAAGTCTTTCCTAGGTATCATCTAGCTATCTGTAAGGAATAAGCTGGTTTTATAAAGTCATATTTACAATTAGTAATGCAAGATAATGCTTAATACATCAATCCAAAAAGCTAAAAGCTCCAGCTCTGGTCTTTTCAATAGATGCCAAAAACCTATTCAACAGTATCAAATTACATAATCTGTTTCATTTATTGGAAAGAATTGGACTCCATCCTAACTTTATTCACAGAGTAGATATTTCGTACTGGATAAAAACTTATTTCTTACTATGTAGTGCTATTCACATTTACAGCAATATTTAAATGATCAGTAATAACAACAGTTACGATTGCCCCTAATTTTCTTTTGTTTTGCCTTTTAAACTGACACTGACTTTCTGGATACTACTGATGTACTTTACCACCATTACTTTTTAATCTACTACAAGCACACAGGCATGTGCAGGTATTTGTCAAATTTTAATAGTTTGGTAATATCCACACAGATATTGTCTGGGGAGAAGATTTGAACTATGTGTTTGAAAGAAAATATATTTTGGCAAATCTTCCTTGATATCCCAGGAAGTCTTGATAAGCAGTGTTATTGTATAGAAAAAACTCTCATTCACAACTCTATGTAATCCCAATGGAAAGCCACCTACATAAAGAAGCTGCACTCTCTTTAAATTCTTAACCTTGTTAATCAAAATGCATTGACACATTTATGTTAAATTTAACGTGAGGCATTCAGTTCAGTAATTAAAAGCAAATCATGGAATTATTAATTTAGCACTAAATTGATAAAAATTTGTGGCCACTTACAAAGGTTCACTAAAAGGTCAGGAACATAAGTAGTGTTCTCCTCTATCCTTCCAGTTGCAGGGAATGATGAGGGAAGAAACAGGAAGACCCAGCAGATCAATCCCTGGCTCTGAGACTGGTGTCACTGGCAGAATTTTTGGTTTTTTGATCATGGGTTGGTCTACAGGACACCAGGCCTGCTGGCGACAGACAGGGTACACCTGTCTCAAAGGGGGAAAAGGATCTTTGTACAGGAGTTAACAGGGCTCATTGAAAGAGCTTTAAACCAGATTTGAAGGGGGAAAGCAATAAAACCAGGCTTGCTAGAGATAAGTTTGCAGGCGGCACATCGATGTTTGAGGGATGGTGTGCTAGCGAGGTCCGTCGGTCTGCTCCACGATGTGTTGAGTACACTGGAGCATGTTTGAAATGTCTTTATAATAATGCGTGCAACATGAGGAATAAACAAGAGGAGCTAGAAGTTTTGGCCCAGTCCCACAGCTACAACGCCATTGGCATATGCAAAACCTGGTGAGATGAGTCCTGTGACTGGTGTGCTGTGATGGATGGTTATAGGCTCTTCAGGAGGGATAGGCAGGGCAGGCGAGGCGGTGGGTGACAATGTATGTAAGGGAGGAGTTGGATTGTATGGCGCTTGGGTTGGCGACGACATGATTGAGAGTGTCTGGGTAAGGATGAAGGGGAAAGCAAATAAAGCAGATATTGTGGGAGTCTGCTACTGACCACCCAGCCGGGACGATGACATCGATGAATTATTCTACAAGGAATTAAAGAGATATTTCTAGATCAACTGCCCTTGTCCTTATTGGTGATTTTAATTTCCCAGACATCAACTGGGAATATCATACAGCTGACACAAACAGGTCCAGGAAATTTCTGAAGAATGTTGAAGATAATTTCTTAGTGCAGGTACTACAGGAGCCAATTATGAAATGTGCCCTCCTAGATTTGTTGTTTGTAAACAGAGAGGGACTCATGGGCAAAGTGGTGTTTGGTGGCAGTTGTGGTCACAGTGACCATGAGATAGTTGAGTTTCAAATCATTGGCAACAGGAGGAAAACCGACAGCAAAACTTGGACCCTGGATATAGGGAGAGCAGAGTTCAGGCTGCCTGAAGGAGCTGGTTAGTAAGGTCCCCTGGGAATCTGCTTTTGAAGGTATTGGGATCCATGAATGCTGGTCACTTTTTAAGAGCCATCTCTTAAGAGCGCAGGAGCAGGCAATTCCAATGTGTTGGAAGTCAAGAAAGCAGGGCAGAAGGCCAGCTTGGCTGAGCAGGGGTCTTCTAGAACTTAGGTGGAAAAGGAAAGTGTAAGGGCATTGGAAGCAAGTACAGGCAGCACGGGAGGACTACAGAGAAACTGTTCACCACTGTAGGGAGAAAATTAGTGTGGCCAAAGCTTGATTAGAGTTCAAGCTGGCCAGCACTGTGAAGGACAACAAAAAGGCTTTTTTAAACATGTTAATAGCAAACGGAGAATCAGAGATAACATTGGTCCATTGCTTGATGAAGTCGGTTGCCTCACAAATAGGGACATAGACAAAGTGGAGACATTTAATGCCTTCTTCGCCTCTGTCTTCAACAGTGATGGTGGGCCCTGGGAACCCTGGAGCCCTGGGTTGGAAGACTGTGACTGGGGGGACTATAAACTCCCAGCCTACCCTGAATTTGTTTGAAACTTGCTGCTCCAGATGGATGCACATAAATCTATGGGGCCCAATGGGATTCATCGAAAGAGCTGGCTGATGTCATGACAGGACTTCTCTCCATTATTTTTCAACCATCTTGGGAGTATGGAGAGGTCACAGTTGACTGGAAGCTGGCAAATGTTGTTCCAGATTTCAGGAAGGGTAAGAAGGAAAACCCTAGTAACTACAGGCCTGTCAGTCCCACTTCAGTGTCTGGAAAAATTATGGAGAAGGTTATTCTGCATGTTATTGAAAAACACTTGAGAGATAATGCAGTCATTGGTTGTAGCCGGCACGGGTTCACTAGGGGAAAGTCCTACTTAACTAACTTAATTTCCTTTTATGACAAAGCCACCCATCTAGTTGACCAAGGGAAGCCAGCAGATGTGGTGCTTTTGGATTTTAGCAAATCTTTTGATACTGTCTCTCACAGTATCCTTCTGGATAAACTGTCTAGCACACAGCTAGACAAGTCCATAATACGTTGGGTGTGCAATTGGCTGATGGGTTGGGCTCAAAAAGTTATGGTAAAAAGGATAGAAAGAGGGTCCTGGGAACTACCAACCTGTCAGCCTCACCTATGTGCCTGGGAAGATCATGGAACAGATCCTCCTAGAAGCTATGCTAAGGACAGGGAGGTGATTCGAGACAGCCAGCGTGGCTTCACCAAGGGCAAGTCCTGCCTGACCAGCAAAGAGACCTTCTATGATGAAGTGACTACATCAGTG
>NW_009203439.1:90529-110499 GCF_000690835.1 Fulmarus glacialis | reverse complement strand
TTTCCAACCTTAATGATTTTATGATTCTTTGGTTCAAGTTTGCACACTCGAATAGGGGAACCACTGGCAGCAGTATAGGTTGTATTCCCGTGTAAATCACCCATTTGAGGAGCTGCGATGTAGTACCAGTGAAACGGTTCAGCTGGTTAGGCAGGGACCACAGAAATCCTGTGGTCATGGACTGGCAGGAGCTGTGCTCCATCCTTTCTCAGTCTATCTGCCCTATCTCACCAGTCTGTCTCCTCAGCATTTCTCCTCATACAGTTCTTAAAACCCTGTGTCCTTCACTATTACCACTCTCAGCCCATCGCTCCCTTCCTTCATCACCAGTTCCTCTGGATTCCAGCCAGCCATTCCCTCCTATTTATTCACACTGTGTAAGCACAAGCCGAGCTGCTTGCATTTGCTCTGAGGACTGGTGCCCCTGTGTGCAGCAGCCGGCTTTTCTCCGTGCTCAGACTCCAAGGTTTACTCTGCTGCTTCATGGGAATCTTGCATCCGAAGGGTCACCAGTGCAGCACGGCTGTTTGGAAACGGGACATGATGGAGGCAGCCTGGTAGGCAGCTGTCAACAAACATCTACCAAGCATCTTCACAGGCCCATAATTTAGCCAGACAGAGGTGCATTTTCAGTAAAATAGTGAATTCCCATAACGCTGGCAAAAGACATGCCCAGCTGCAGGGGGTCTCCGCTGGCAACTTTGGGCTTCTGAAGAGCAAAGCTACTGGAACATCTCAACCAGCAATAGTTCATTTTTCAGCACAGGCAACCAGTGCCCTGGCTTCTGCTCTGTGAAGTGGCAGTAACAGTTTTGCTGATAAATTCCTCTCCCCACCCTCCTCCCCCAAAATCAGCCTAAGGCAGACACCTGGCACATAACATTGCAACCCAAATGTCTAAGTTTGACGAAAGTTATAAGCAACTAAAATTAGGGTTTTAATACTGGAGTGTTGAGTGACCCCAGCAACAGGTGTTGCCAGCACCACCTGTTACTGTGGATGAATACATTTTTGTGCAGTGCGTGTACATATATTTACACACATACACACACATATATAAAGCTACACAGATAGATACCTACTAGCTCAAAGGAAGTATGAAATCCGCTACTTTGCCTCATTTGAGATGAAAGAAGTCAGACTCTCTGGGAGAGCAAGTGAAAATCCCTACATCCAGCAAGGCCCAAGTCCTGAGCAGTGCAGTGTAACGCCACAGTTCAACACTGTTCACTGCTGTAGAGCGTTTTAATGAATGGCTGTCTAGCAAATTAAGGGATTCAGATCTCAGCTTTGAAATGTCACCTCCTCTGTACAGCGCACTTCAATGTGGAATTAAACTACAGCAGCTCTTTTGGCTCTGGGAGACCCACATGGCGAGAAGCCTTACAAGAGGGAATGAATCGGGCTGTAGGTCTGTGAAAAAAAGTATCTGAAAGAAAAAAGGGAAAACCACCCTGCAGTGATTTTCACTGTAAATGCTCTCCGTAGTTGTCTGTTTTGAGGCCAGCCATGCACTCATATTTGGTTAACAGTGGCTCCACTCATTCCTTTCTCCTGATGGCCCCAAGAGCATCACATCTGAGACAGCAACTGCTACCGCAACAGTGTACTGGGCAGTAGCCTTTTGCCAGAATCCAGGAGGATGATGAAGGAAGACAAGCTGAACTCTGCAAGCTGGAACAGCAAAGGCATGAATAATTGATGCAAAGTAAGGAGAAAGCACTGGGAGCTACAGTTGAGACCCTAGTTGGCCAAGTTTGTGAGGCTCTACACTTGGTTAAGTCCACGTTTCTGTTCTTCATGTTGTATTCAGCACTTCAGCTACCCAGTTTTAGGGAACGTATCCTCAATGAGAATTACCCTACTGTGATAAAAATTAAGAAAGGGAAGGAAAATCTGTTGCAGACATGCGGACCCTCTTTTCACCAGCCCGCAGTCACAACTGCAGCTGCCTAGAGCTCATACAAATGGCTGCAGCAGCCATCAACATCTGCCCTCTTGCATTCAGCTATGGCCACCCTCCAGAGGACATCTAAGACGTTGACATGCTGATTGACCTGTTTCAGAGATGAAAAGACAGTAACAACAACGATACAGAGATGCTCATGCTACCCTTGACTGGGGAATCTTGGCCTGGGTGAAAGGACTAGTGGAGGAGAGGAAGCCTTTGCTGCGAGGCAGAAGAAGAGGACAGTCACATCACCCCAGGGACGTGGCGAAGGGCAGAACGAGGTGGGTGAGAGTCAGTCCCTACCTCGGCTGACTGCACAAGGGGCTGCTGCTACAATAAAAGAGGAAAAAGGCAGGAGAGAAAGGGAGAGATTGAGAGATAAACAAAGACATTTCTACTTTTCTAAGTAGTAAATACAGCAGAGAAATAGATGTGGAGCTTTTTAATGGTGCTCTTCTCAAACGGGCTTTAAAATAAAAAGATTTAATAACTTAGCCAAATGAAAATGGCATACAGATGTCAGCAAGCTTGTGTACCGGTAGGCCAGGAATTTTTTTGAAAAAACATGACATTTGGGACACTAGTGTTATTTTTCATATTGCCGTTTGTGTAAAGTACTAGAATACAATCTTATAATAATGTAATAATTTAAACTGCAGAAGGAGTTTCCTCCAATAATTATTTGAATATTTTCTAAGAATGAAATCCAGTTATATTCTATTGGTACTGTCACCATATAAAATCATCTGCGAAAACTCAAATCTCAGTTTTCACTTGGAAACATTAGCTACTTCTACTGTAGCAATCATAATATTCCTTGAATACTAATTTAGCACTTGGTGCTTATTCTCTCCTTTTATCCACTTCCTAACAATGAGATCCCTTTAAACACCGACAAGGAAAGCCCTGTTAATATCACACACTACCATATCAAATGTGCAGCCCTCTGAGGAACCAGGTCTTTTCAGGCCTTGTCTACAACAATTACGGAAAGAAGGTTAACTCCTCTTTGCAGAAAATGCACTGCAAAGGTATGAACAGTTTTCTTAGCCAGTTTGGACACTGAAAAAAAAAAAGCCTCTTCCTTTCCATCAATTATATCTTGGTGCTGTCATTCCCAATACATGTCTACAAATATATCAGGATCTAAGTCTCTTTCTGAGGAATACAGGCAATGGTTATAATTATTAGGAACCATTTAATCTAATAAGTAAAAGATCTGTACGATGCACTTTTCTATAGTTTTATTCTTTTACCTTGATAGATTCTCACTAATAGGTAAATTAATGACGTATTAGAAAACTTGTTTGCAGCAGTAACAGTTTTACTTTGGTATCAGAAAAACAAACTTGGAATTTTTATTGTTTTGAACTTGAATGAATGAGAAGAAAAACAACTTTTTTTTTTTTCTACAGACCTGCCAAGACTGTGATGGAATTCTGGCTTAAAGGACAATGAGTATTTTCAAGGGTCTGTACATATTTTACAGATGCTATCATCTAATTTTCACCATCTATAGCGGATCCATGAAACAACATGAGGTACAGACACACCTTCCATGGACAAAAAGCCACTTTAGCTTTTTACGTTGAATGAATACCAAGTCTACTTAGAAGCACACAAATTCTGTGCTGTTAGCCAAGAAAGTTAGCTGACAACTGTAATTAAGAAAACACTGCCAAGAGCAGCTACATCAGCCTTAATTTGCCCTCGGCAAACCTGGGTATTTTGTCACATACATTTCTTACAACAGAAGTGTTTCCATCATCTATCAGTTTTTTACACTAAGATGTAGAATGGACCCGACATCAATGTTAGGATTAACATTAGGAAAGGGCTGAATTAAACAAGTACCCACTTGCACTCAGTAACACCCATTTACACCTGTATAGCTAAGGAAAATCTTAGATCTGACAAAAGACGTTTAGAGCCAAAGAAGGAACAAAACCAGTAGGATCAACCATTATAACAACAATAATCAAATGCCAAAGCAAAAGTAGAGACGTTACTACTATCCGCAAAAAAGCATAATTTTACATGTCTGCAAGATTGCTCTATTTTTGTAATATGGAAATGAAAATTAATTTTTGAAACAACCCTTCTCCACAGCCTTAACTTCAAATCAGAACAGTATAAAATAGCTATCTTTTCCTAGGAGGACAACAAACTCCTGTCCTTTTTATTAGCAAAGTCACTGAGATGCTTTGACCAGGATCTCTTTTTAGCTCAATTTCAGACAGACACAGTGATAGACAAGTAAAAAAAAAAGAAAATTGTCCTCCTGGTTTTTTAATTTTAGATGGCAATTATTGCTATCTTTGCTGAAGCTTGGCAAGTTCAAAGTCATACTGGGGTACTAGGAAACCATTTCCCCCCCCCTGAAAAATTAAGAAGAGAACTGCATTAAGTATGTTACAATTCAGTCAAACTCTGATTCTGCAAACTGATGAGTGAAATGAACCTTTTAAGCTGGGCGGGATTTCAGCACAGTTGTAATCTGAGGATCAGGGCATTTAAAAACACAAACCCACTGTGCGCAGCTCATGCTGTGGCCTTTACAGCAGAGCCCACCCTGCAAGCCTTGCCTGCCATGGGAACAAGAATTTGTATTTCTCCCTTTTAGCCGGCTGCCAGCTTTCACACAAGCTGAACTCTGAGAATCCTGCCCCTGCGCCCTGGCGAGCTGGGTTAGATAAGAATCGTGTATGTTGATTTCCTTGGAGAGATACCATTAAAATTTTTGTTTAAATTAGCCTAAAATAGAAGATCATTGAAATTCAATAGCTTGTATTTCATTCCTAGCTCTCTCTCAAATATTTTTTATGATACTGGACAAGTACCTTATCTCAACAAGGTGTCCTTTGTTTACGTTCTGATTTACGTTCTCGGCTCTTTAAAGCCCTTCTATGCATTTACAAAGTACTTATTGCTAATGAAACCAATAATGTAAAGGGCAAAAATTCAAACCAGTAATTAGTTCTTCAAGCCTCCTTTGAAATATTGGTGATAGTGGAGATAAATCAAGTACAGCAAAAAAAATTAAAGCTTTTTGAAAGCATGACAAACCAAGTGGTCAGATTCCTATGATAGCTCCTAGCAAACCAATATCTGAATAATAAATGAGTGTGCCATTTAAATGAATTAAGAATCCATGTCAGCTAGAAAGCTTTTACTGAACTAGTGCATTGTTCCATTGAAAGATAATTGACAAAAGTAATTTCAATCACACCAATTAGTGAATTGAACCACCTGAATTAAAATCCAAGTATACCCAGTGGAAAAGGCAATTTGCAATAATAGAAGCTTCTGATATGCCTTACAAAACAAGCTTTGCATCTGTCCTTCTTTATTTAGAGGAATCGTTCCTCTGAGGAAACGAGAAATATACAGTCCTGGGTCGAGGCCAGCGCTGGCAAATCTCCATTTCAGAGGAGCAGTTGCATCAGAGCCAGTCAATACCGGAAGGTTTCTCCGTGAGTAAGGCAGCCCGGGGTAAAAAGGGTGGGATGCTGATGTAGGGAGAAAACATCAAAGGATGACACAGTCTTTTAGGAAACTGAAACAGACTGAAAAATTAAGATAAGCCAGTTTTCAAAAACTGTTAAAGAAACAGTGGCACTGAGTTACCAGTGGTGCCAGGAGTTCCAGAACAACCAAAGGCATCAGGGTAAAAGCTACAGAGCACGCAAGCAGCTCAGTCCTCGCTGGGACTGTAGCAGGAGTCTGTGGGGATGGCAGGGAGAGCAGGGGAACAACTTTTCCTTAGGTATTATCCAGATCTGCTCTCTTTCTAAAAACATATCCAAACTGCAGATAGGAAAAGCTGAGAACAGGTTCAAACTTCCAAGCTTACTGCAAGACTTGCACGGCAATGATATAGAGCATACAGAAAGTTATTTCTTCCAAAACACCAGAAAAGTCTAACAGGCGTGTAACGGCAGCCCTTGGCTGCAAAAGGAGCATGTGATGCGAGTTAAGACTTCACGTGTAACACGCAAACAGCAAGAAGCCAAGCAGAGAGCGCAATCGCAGATGAGCATCTCCCCAGCAGGAGAGGCTGCCAGCCCTCTGGGCTGGTTCTGAGCTCAGGCCTGGAGGGAGCATCCAGAGGAAAAATGTGTCATGTGAAATGCAAGTCCTCAAACTCCCAAATAAGCACCTCATGCTTGGTTCCTCTGGCTTCATTTAGATGTCTAAAAATTAGATGCCTAAATCTGAGTTAGTGATTGCTATGGTGCTTTGCTGTAACTATGATGGTGTAAGGACATACGTAGAAGAGGGTTTATAATTAACTTTGAAATCTGCTGCTCCTATTTCAGATCCGAAGAAGAGCTCATATGCCCAAAAGCTTGTCTAATTTTTCCAACTTACAGCAGCTAGTCTAATAAAAGATATTATCTCTGTCTACAAACCTCATCCTGACTAATGACCCCAGGCTCCCTTTATAGTCAAGGGAGAGAAACAGACACAGCAAAAGAGCAATTTATTCCAGGTTTAGATAGGTGCCTAATACAGGCCTTGGACCTACCTGTTTCCTTCCATTAACTTTAAAGAGATGCTACAATCACTCACTCTGACCTGACATTCAGCTTTTGTGTATCTAAACTGAGTAGATGAATCCTTCTGCACGCAACCAGATAACTCCCACCATGACTGCTTTTTTTATTTGTTATATCTGTAATCTGGTTTTTCCAAACTCCTATCTATCAGCCCGATGCTAGCAGTGCTAAGGGCATGTATTATCTGTACTCAGACACAAGGGCAAAGTGTACTACAGTTCAAGAGTGGCTGCATAATTGGAGCAATAAAGTATTACAAAGGACAATTAAGATTACCTGGAAGGAGCTGTATCCACAATACATGTTTCTGAGACCAGAAGGGTGGAGAATGACTCCTGCCAACCTACAGAGAACATTATGCAGTTCAGACTTTTGGGATGGATGGCATCTCCTGAATCTGCACAAAACCATGGACCTTCCACAAAGAGCAGGCAGGCAGCACCTCAACTCAAGAAAAATTCCTAGTATTAGGCTCGAGATGGTAGTCAGTCTCATCTAGCAAAGAGAACAGCATAAGCTAGACTAAGCCTTCAAGAAGACTCATTTAATGAACTTTGAACCCACCCTGAAATAAAGAAGAGATGATTTCTGTAGCATTGCTATGCTTTATGTTGTCATCTCCTATTGCTAACAAAGACTAGTTTTTTAAATACTGTAGTGCCGGAGCACATGCTAGGTTAAGATACTAACAACAGATGAAGATAAACTATTATGATTATGATAGCACTAGAGGTTTAATTCTGTTCCTCTACTATACAGTGTTAGAAGTCATGACCCCTGGCCTAAGGGCTCTGTAATCTACTTTATGGCTAGACAAGATAGGTATAACAAAAATTAGAAGAACAAATAAAGTAGGATAAGAAAAACAACAACAATGAAATGACACAGTTAAAAATCTAACTACATGCACAACTTGAGCAAATTGCATCTTAATTGTAAGCAGAGATTAATTTGGATTCAGAACGAAAATGTGTGCAAATTAATTGTCCCACAACCAAAATGAAGGAAGAAAAGGTCAACACCTTAGCAGCACCAGAAATTGATTCTTACCTGACTGTGTAAGACTTGATTTAAGCTTATGTGCTCAATATAAAGCCACCATCACTACTGTAGCAACTATCCCTATCGTACCCCATTCAGCCACTTCCCTTACAATTTGTATTCTTCCATGTATATGAAGATATTCCCTACCATGACAAACTGTTACTTTTCACATAGATCTTACAAAATGTAAAAAAAAAAAAAACAATTAAAGACTAAGCAGAAGAATATTAAAGACTGTTAACTATTACAAATTGGATTCACTTGCTGGCAAGCATAACTGAGGCGCCAGGTGAAGAATTCACCCTTTGTGTGGGAATTTATCACTAGCATAAAGCTACCTTATTAACCCTGGAATAAGGAAAAAGAGGGCATGTGTCTTTTTCACCTTCTTGCTTTGATGCAATTTATCCCCTAAGCAGGAACTGCAAATCATATCGAACTGTGTCAAATTATATGAAGTAACTGTATGGTTTATTTATTGCACTTTGATATGTAACGAACACTCCAGCATGCAAGAATTACAGATAACGAGGCCAGAAACGACCACATGGGTCACCTACTTTGTCCTATTGCTCCCAACAGACTTTTGCTCATGCATTATCTCATCAGTTTATGTGCACACAAATACATGTTCGCACATTTGAAAGATAGGATTAATACTAAACTGTAGTTTGGGGTTCAAAAGACAATAGTGACATTAATTCAACTGCTTTTTTTATGAAATAGTTTGCTTTTTCTTAAACTTACTCATCCAAGTACAAACTTCAGGGTACTGTTGATATTGCTTATTCCTAGTGGAACAGGAAAAAAAAAAAGTAGTAACTTGATATAATTTAAAAATTAAAACTGGAAATATTTTGTGAAAAAAATTGAAGTTATTCATGGTATCAGCATGAAAAATGCAGTGCTGTTACCATAATTCTGGTCAGATGTAGGGCATTTATAGCACTTGTGTCCAAGCAGTAAATAGCTAACATATTAGTGCATCAAGCCAATTTAAATTACTGCAGTGCGTAAGTGACCGGGAGCACTGACATTTCACATAAATTGAGTGGGTTCTCAAGGGTCCTGTAAATATAAAAAGCTATTTAGATCCAGTTTATATAGTACCTCACTTTTTTTCCTGTTTCACCCTATCACATATCAAAATTATTTACACCATCATTAATGCTTTCTTTTTTGTTAAAACAGTATTTTTCTTTTAAAGATTAATTTACTTCCACAGCAACATGCAGTAAAAGTTCTTAGAAATATTGCAAAAAATGTTCCAAGAGGTGACAGCTGATTGGAAAAGTACAATGGAATTTTGCTAGAAGTATCAGTTTGGGAAACTTTTGCTCATCATATCCCAGCAACCCCTAGCCAGACCTTGGAAGAAAAAAAAAAAAAAAAAAAAAAAAGAGAGAGAGAGAAATGGCTGATGTCTTTCTGCATTGCTATTGTGAAATCCAGACATCTCATCAGCAGGATGCCCGATTCCTACTGCTGCACTATTCTAATGTCGGTGGTAATCGTTGCCCCTGTTTCATTCTCCTAGTGCCTTGTCCTTCCATCAAATGTCTAGAATTTGACTCCTTCGGGGCTGCCCTACATCCTCCACACACTAAACACATCCTTTCCAACATCTTATTGTTCTTACTTCCTTCCCAGTAGTAACAAATCTAGGGAATATAGCACAAACAGCACCTTTTTGGTGATTGCGAAAGATGGTCTCAGGAGTTTCAGAGAAGCTTGTGGGAAGACCCATGAAGTGGAGCTCCCCTGTGGTTAAGGGAAATTGCCTCATTCACAGAATAGCTGAAGTTGGAAGAGAGCTCTAGAGATCATCGTGGTAATTTGAATGTCCTTATCTTCTCACGGTGACAACTGGAAAAAGCTCAAAGCAGGGTCAGTCAGGGCAGGTTGCCCAAGACCATGTCCAGTTGGGTTTTGAATATGCTTGCAGACATTTATTTCTAGAAGGGCTATGAATACAAGACATCTCTCTAATTTAATACAGTCACGTGACCAATTCTGCAATAAGTATCAGTTTAGGTGCTTTTGTAACCTACACTAATACCAAATACAAGCAATAGTTGGTAGGTTTCATATGGAGTTTTAGGATTTTTCCCCCTTGCTTATACCAAAGGCAACAACATTCATATGCAGTTGAAGACTGTATCCTGGCTTCAATTCTCACCGATGACCTATGAAGGAAGAGACAGCATTTTTGCCTTATTTGTCAAGACATGAGAGCACTGAGCACTGGATTTAACAGCGAATTTGAGTATTTTATTGAAAGGAAACAATTCTATGTTGGTAATTTCATTAATGAGAGCTCTGTTTTTAAGTTCAAGGCCTGGGACATTCTGTCTTGCTGTCCAGAGCATGGTAAATGCAAAAAAAATTCAGAACCTTATTATCCTTATCTTCCAGAACATAAGCCCCATTTGTGAACATGCAATTTACAGTGACTAGATGTCTGAGGGCATTGCTATTGAGTTTACAGAATAGTTAATTTGTAAATTATAACCAATATAAATTCTGCTTAGGAATGAACACCCACTAGATGGTGTTCCGTTACTGCATGGGGTGACCTGGGCTAGTTACAGTTCTAGCTCCTATTCACCTCCGCTTTGCAGCAGACTTTTCTTGAAGAAACAACAAATACATTTGTGTAAGAGGACAGAAAGGGATGAAATCACCCTCTTTACTAGAAATTTGGAAATGCTTTAGTAAATTAATTACCACCTGTGTTGAATGTGGGTAAGTGGAACTTCTAAAACATATGACAAATCTAAACAAAAGAAAGTATACAAGTTTTGGATCCACTTGCTAATACTCTATGGTTTTACTCAAGATACTGGTATTTTTGCAATTGGTGATATTATCCATCTGTTCCTCATCCTCCCAAACTCTCCTGACATCATCCATTGAAAGAAAAGGGTGAATAAACACTCACCAAAGAAACGTATCCATTTTGCAATTAGTTTTATTAAAAGGATGAACTGAATTACCAGATGTCTATTCTAGTAGAACCTAATGCATCACTTTCTTTTTCAGCAGAATAGTAATAATTGCAACTAATTCCCATTAGTGATTAGTGAATCAGCACAAGGAAAAAAAAAGAATAAAAGTACCGTTTTAGGGGAAAAGACTTTTGGCATAGGTCAGTACTGTAGCACTTAACTTCAGATATTTTAGATTCCTGGAGATTACAAGGATGACTAGTGATAAAGGGAATTGCTATTCAGAGCTGAATTAAGCTGATCCTGTCATGTCAGAATTTCCAGAAGGAACCTTTTCCCTTTATAAGGCTCTGAAGTGCAACCTTACATGAAAATTTCAGGAAGGCCATTTTAATGCAGATGACCCCAGTGATGACATTACTTTTTCCAATTGCCACCGTGAGAAGATAAGGACATTCTAATGACCATGTTTGGGAATTTTCCTACAGAAGACTCTGCCTACTGCTCTGGGCATTATACTGATCCTGCGCAGCCCTACTTCATTATTTCCACAACTCTCCAGGTTCAGGCATTATTGCAATCTCCAGCTTTTCTTTCTTTCTTCCTTCTCATGCTTAATCGGAGTTCATTTCAGTAGCTGACTTGCTTTCCTTCAGTTGATGGTCCACGTCATTCTCGCTTTTACCTTTAAATTAGCCAGGAGTTTATTTCTACTTCTAAGATTAGCTCATTCTGTTATTAGCACGTACAGAAGCTCTAAGCAAACCAGTAACAGCCCCTGCTGAGTGTGACTTGTTTATACATCATTAACATCTGTCACATAGCAATTAACAGATGTTTGGGAAGTTTTCCTACAGCAGGGGCTCCACGGGTATGTAAGTGATAACAGAATGCTCCTGTATTTTAAGCTAAGAAAGGTTTATCCTATTTTTGCCACACAGAAAGACTACTGGAGCAATCTAGTTTTGGCTAGTTTCTGAGAGTACCAGAATGGAGAAAGTTACATAAAACTAAGTTGAAACGTTGTCTTTATTCAGAAGATAAGGTGGTAATGGAAAGAGGAACAGGATCATGAAAAGTCTGAGAACTCCCTTAAAAGATTAGAGAGAACTAAAGTAATGAGAAATCATAGAAGAGCTTAAAAACAGATGTTAATTGTGCCTTACTGCAGTGGCCAAAATGGTTTGGTTAATTTGCAAGTTAGAAAAAAAAAAAAAATGCCGCCAATAGTATGTTTAATAATAAATTACTGACACAATGTCCATCAGCCTTCCCTATGAATAGAAAAGAAAGTCTCATGCACCAACTAGAACACCTCCTCTGCTCTAAGGGGTGAACTTTGGAGACTGAGTAAGAGAAGCAAAGATAAGCCGTCTCTTGACCCTGTGACTTCAAACTCCTCACACTCTAAAGAAAAAAGTTTGGCAGAAAGAAAAAAAAAAATCTAGACAAAGAAGATCAATAGTCTCTTTCAAAAAAATGAAGTTATTCTTTTCTAAAATTGTCTTATTTCCCCAAGGAAAAAAGCTTTCCCCCCTGAATTCAAATAATCTGATGAAGCAAACCTCAAAACGACATTTGGCTTTACCCTAGCTTTAATTTTATATTCAGATTTTCTAAAGAATTCTGATCTTTTTAAGCACCAGAGGAAACACTGTATTAGGTCTGTCAAAACAGGACTAGAACAGAAATATTTGTTCAGTAAAGATAATGCAGGAGACAAATCTAAAAGCATAAATACACTTTACATCAAAATTCCCACTAACATCATCTCATTTAACTTGGAGCAGCCTTCAGTATACTGGGCTTGTGTGTCCACTGCCTCTAATTATCCTTGCATTGTCTCCTTCCTACCATACTCAGCTTCTCTGACAAAATTCATTGCTCCTCCAAGAGCAATCTTGGACTGAAAAAATGAACAATTTTTCCTGTTCCTGTGCAAAGGTGTATATTACCTGGGGGCATCAAGACCTTAACCTCCCAAAAGGATGTTTTTTCTCAGATCTCTCTTTTTTTGTCTTAATCACGATTCCGTGATTACATGAAAACTTTCTTCACCTAAGAACACAGAAAATAATGTGCTCTACCGTACTACCTTCAGCCTAGCAGACACATGGAGCTACAAATGAGGACCAAAGCACCTATGGTGTTGGAAGCTGTTCTGCATGTAGCAACTGTGAGTAAAGCACAGGCTAAACGAGTTTAAGTGTTTTGCTCTATTGAGCATTCATTTGTACCATTTTTCTCCTTGACTGAATCTGAACATTCAGATGTTTCAGCAACAGTATTAGTTTAAAAAGTTCCTGACTTCAATCCTTGTTCCATCCCTTAGGCCACAGTGATTGCTAGTGGATTGTACTGTGAGCCAGGGAATGAAGCTGGCTTTATAAAAAGAAAACAAATTCAGAAAAGCATGGAACAAAGCTACCTACATGAAGCCGTGGAACTGATGGCCTCACCCAGCCAAATGAGCTTGGGTTTGCTTAACCTAACAAGATCAGTGCTGAGTGGTAATATAATTATCTATAATGCATCATGGGGTTAAGACTCAAAAGAAAAAAAAAAACTATTTTAGGTAATGGGAAATGTTGGCACAAGAGCAAGTGGGTTTAAACAGATAGTGATTAATTTTAGGTTGGATATCAGAAGAGTTTTCAAGCAACAGAGGAGATGCTGTGTCACTGCTTTCCAATATAATAATATAAGCAGTGGTTATAGATGGTTATAGATGATTTTAAACTGAGCATGAAAAATTTATAAAAGGTCTATATTTTAAGTTTTTAAACTGCTAAAATAGAAGCTTTTAGAATATATATAATAAATTTTGACATACTTAGCCATGAAATGCTAAAAACAAGTGCTAAGCCATTACTCATCACCCTAATAGAGGATACAAGTCCTTAAAAACACATTACAAGATATTACACGTTAACTTAGGTGAGCTGTGGTAATAAATACAACTGTTCTTACAATGGTGTGACTAAGCAGATATCCTTTTTTCTCCTTACAGCAGTACTGGACATAAAGAATAGGGACTGTCCTCCTGAAATGAGCATTTATTTTAGCTGCAGTGGAAAGAGATTGAATTGAAATTTGAATCAAATTTTAAGTAGGCTTTTTACAATTCCCGAAGTGGGTGCAAATGAAAAGCAAACAATAGATCTCTTTCTTTTAGTGAAAGAGTAAAGTAATTTTATGTTGCCCACTGTACTTCTAAATTGACCATACTGGTTTAAAAGCCCCTCTTACTTTTTCAACAGCAGAGACTGCCTTTACCACCATACACATCTCAAAAAACGTTGCTCTTTTCTGCTAAATAGTTGCTCTCTTTTGCCAATTCAAACAAAGCCAGAGATGCAGATGAAATTTTTGAACATTAGGTTTTATATTTTCTCCCAAGAAAGTGACTGCAAAACAAAAGTGAGCTCTCACATTCTCTATCACCAAAAAACCCACAGAGAAGACATAATTGCTATGTCAGGGTGTGGGTGACTGTTCAGAAGTTGTCAGACACAGTAAATAAATACAGTCCCAATGGAAAAGCAGATGTCCATCTGCATGAGACAAAATGACTAATTTTAGTATTCTCTATTATAAGAATCTACTCTGTCAGGCTCTCAACTGTTTGGATCCAGTCCACAGTTAAGAACAAATACATCTCACTCTTCCCCAGGAAAAACAAAAACAAAACAAAAAAACATTCGGAGAAGAACAAAAAAAGACAAAAGTCATCTGTTTTCTGGAACTGGCAGTTTCTCCGGTGGGATACATGACTGACTTAGCACTTGCCAATACCAATGCAGCAGCAAGACTCCACTGTCCCAGAAGTTCCAGCAGTATCAGAGGTATTGGTGCAAAGGACATGAATTCAAGGCTTGAAAAGAAGACTAGCATGTTGGAAGATGAGCTGTATCGTACTGAAGACTTTAAACGTCAGGTCTTCTGAAAGACAACTGAAATAGTCTGGATAAAGTCAAATGGCAGCTGGCTTGGCCATGTTTTATATTCAAATTCCACACAAGGAGCCCATTTCTTAATTTTTATTAAGCCAGGTAGGATCGCAGCTCTTGGTGAACAAAGTCCCAGGATACTGGCATTTTCTATATACCGATAAGCTAACTAGAAGAAACAAGTATGGCCAATCAGGATGCATTTGGATCTAGTAACGATGCTGAACTACCTTTCATCTGGGAAGAACCAAGGCAGGATTTGTTGGAAAACGTGGTATCTTTCGTTAGGTATGGCTGAAAAATCCTTATGCTTTCAGGTGCACAAGCCTTTTCCAGGTCTGAGAGGAAAGATTTTTAACTAAAGACGCAGCCAGCAGAATGACCAGGTGCTCGCCAGCACTATGGATGGTGGTGTGAGGACCAGAGCTCTCTGATGGACTCGACAACGTTGGAAGATTGATTTGATTACTGAGAGTTGGCTCTCGGCTGTATTCTCCAGTAACGAAGCTGGTAAGCCCAAGAGAGGGCACTGCCATGTAAGCAGGTGGCTCTAACAAGAGAAACTTGTGTGTTTTACCCCTGGAAAAAAGTCTTTGAGCTCGGTATTTGGTTTTGTTTCACAGTAGATGAGAAAGGCTACTAAATGCAATCTGTGCTATAACCCACTGCAGGTGCAGGGCTGGGGAGTAAAAAAGAGAGCATAACCCAGGTAGTTTCTCCCTTAGGAAATCGATGCCAGTGTTTTCCAAACAGGGAGCAATGGAACTTCTCAAAGGTCTCCCTGGTGACCCCAGTCATTTGGCAAGTAAGGACAGCTCCTCTCATCTACCAAAGCAGACTGCACACCTTGCCTGCTATTATTGCCTAGAAGGAAAGTGGCTGATACTCGATGGTTCTACCTTAGATATTTAAAAAACCCCATAACGTAACATTTCTTGTGAGAACATGCAGGGGAAAAAAAAAACATCAGTCTATATCAAGATTACTCAAAAAAGGATAAATCATATGACTAAAATAATAAAAATTCAGCGTTGGCCTAAGGAAAAACACAGAACCATCAGCACCGAAAGAGTTACAAACAACTGAAAACGTGAGGCTAGAACGCATGCTAGATTTTGGCAGGATCCTGACCTGCACTCCTGGCACCTGCTACCACCCACCGAGGGTCCGCCAGATCCCCATCAGTTCCAAATATCTGAATGCAACCCAAGGAATTTAAAAAACAGATTGTACTTCTTAGGTACAAACCAATACCTGTCTGTGCTAAGGACATATGTTGCAAGAAATTAAAATACATTTGAGTGATAAAAATTCATTGAGTCTGATTTTCACGCTACATCTGTTAAGACTTAATTGTCAGTTAAGCAGGATGTTTCAGAACTGATTAAGTTCCACTGAATTTATTAAAAAAATAATACTGAAGTAATCTGTCAAAAAGTATTCAGAACCCGTGGCAGAGATTTTTTCTGTGGTATGCCGACAGCATGTTATAAATGTAGTTGAAATAGTGTGTGGTGTTCTACAAAAATAAGAAATCTTTACAAATAGGAAAAATATTCAGAGACCAAGAATGATTGTACAAGTTCTTGAAATTTGCTCATATGTATTAAAAAAAAGTGACTTCTCTGTTAAGCATTTTAAATATCACACTAGCGTGTCACAAAACTGGAATACTTGACTAAAGCAGAAACTGTTGCAAGACTTCTGAAATTCTAAGGCAGCCCATGTTTATACAACAAGCAGACTCCTGTTATTAATAACCAGATCTTTCCATTACTTGCACTACAAGTATTCTGTATGTGCACAATATATTTTCATTCGTTTCAAGGAATCTGTTTTCCATTCAGATGCCGTTAAATAACCAATAACTTTCACACTTTAAATAACTAAATCCTTCAAGATGTGTGTTGAGACCACTTGCTCGCAACTCTGCTGAAGCCTGACCGATTTTATTATTGGTACTATTTTTGTGCTGAGTTTTAAAACATTGCTTTCATTCATTGAGAAGTTGCAATATCTCATTAACAATTGTTTTTCAGAAAGCAAAACAGCTAGTAATGTATTTTCAAAACATAACATCTTGCCGAAGTTTTAACCTAATCAGTAAGCACTGCAGTCAATCAAGATAAGAATTCTGATTCTGCGTCATTCTCCAGCTAGTCAGCAATGCCGCAAAGGGAAAAATAAGAATTAATCACAACAAAGCCACGAGCTTATTATAGCCTTACTGTCGTCTCATGCAGACATAACCACAAAAATACAACAAAATGTAATTAATACAATGTCAGTATAATTTTAAGGATCAAAAATATATTTTCCTATTTGACCTCACAAGGAATGTATCCCAGGTACCTTAAGCATTGTCTCGTAACATAGTTCAAGGCATGGAAATGGAACACGGCAAAAAAAAGGACACCTTCTCCCTGTGCAATGATATGCTAAAACCTGTTTCTTCTTAAGCAATTTGGTCCATGGTTCCCTTTCCTCTCAACACCACTGCTCAATCCTTCCTCCTGCTCCCGCATCCGACTGTGCATGCTTCCTCGCTGCTGCAGCTGGAGGGGCTACAGCGCTGGGAGCCAGCTCTCGCGTAACACCTCTGCTCTAATCGCAGCACCTCTGGCATCTATTTTTTGGACTCTCAAGCTAACAAGTTTTTCTGAAAAATGAGAGCAAGCAAGTAAGTCAGTTAATACACCAAAAAAGCAGCCTGGCCAACAGACCAGACTTGATTGCTGTGGGGTGGAAGAATGGGATTCTTCCCCTCAAGAATCCCATCTCCGATTCTGTTACATAGTACCTCATGATGCAACTGCTACGAAAATGCATGTCTTTATTTTGATTTCACAACAAAGCTTATTTCCAGACTTAAATACACATTATCAAGATTATAGGAATTTCTGCAGTATTTCTACTGTTTCTAGACAAAGAAGTATTTCCCTTCAAATTAATTTTTAGATAAACCAATCCCATGAAGATCATTGGTGTTGCATCAGACAGCCTATGTAACTAAGTTATCAGTGTTAACATACTATTGCCAAGGAGAAAAGAAGAAAAAAAAGACCTTATTTAGCTTATCTATTTACCAACAATTGGCTGAGGTACAACATTTTATCCAAAACGATCTAATATTTTATCCAGAACATCAATTTTAATGTTGTATTTGGACACTTAAGGGAAAGTAAAAGGCCAAGTGTATACAATATGTTACTTTATAGACTTTCTTAGGGTTGTGGTAGGATTTCCTAATGCTGTTTGGGTGATGAAGGGTAGCTGAAGATGAAAAATTCACAGTATGGGCTCGTTACAGAAGCAGAAATTTTCAGCAATCTGCTTATCTTTGCTTATGTGTGCAGATCCCTCAACAGGAACGTTACTTTCCTTCACTCATAACCCCACTTTAAGAAATGAGTAAACAACGATGACTAAGAAGCTTTGGCTAAAAATGGCTGATTTTGTTTCATTTTTCTAAAACTCAGAAGAGATTCATATAATGACCTTAAGCCACCATGCTGCTTCTTTGCCTTTGCTTCACTTTATCTACCATCTAGCACTGGGCAAGGGGCCAACTCTGTCCCGCACATCCCAGCTTGCAGAGTTCTCTACTGTGTGGAGGATTTGAGCAACAACAACATGTCAGTGCTAAAAAATACTAAATGCAGAGATAGAGAGAAAACAATCTCTCTGTTAACACATTAGAAATTCAGGAGGACTGAATTCAGTTCCCAGCTGTGCCAATGGCTCCCCATATAACATTTCAATCCTCACTTCCCATATGGAGCTTCACCACTTACACAAGCTTAAGTCTTAGTCTTTGACTTTGAATCCTAGGTTTTAGATCTGACACTCATGCAGGACTCGTATCAGTCTGATTAGTTATTGCATATGAAATTCAGGTCAAAATGAAGATACTGAAGTATAGGCATCTGAAGTCCCACTAGAGGCAAAAACTCAAGATCCAGAAACCAAAAGACTGACTCAGCTTGTTCTAAAGTGCCCATCTACTGGCTGGTCCCTCTTGGCCCTCCAAACCCCACCGACTGCACCAGCACTGATCTCCACTAAGGACAATGGAGAACTCAATTTTCTAGCCATCACAGCCTTGCACTGTATCCTTTCCTCAGATTCATTCAGTCATGACCATGCTGATGCTGTGACAACATGAAGCCACACATCACAGAAATCCTGCAAACACACCACAACCTTGCGCCAACCATGTTTTCACAGAAAGCTTAACCAACTCAAACAGTTTCTCCCAGCAAACTTACAACACACTAATACTCACTGACAGACAGGACTCTACTGTGGAAATACTGCCTCTGGCATCCTGGTGCTATAGAACACAGGAAAATCTGTTTTACTGCAGATAAAGGAGTGATTTGGGATGTGAAGGTGCTGTGATACATTAAATCTGGACTGAGTATATACAGAAGGATCAAGATCTTTATTTACCAGGTATCAATTGTTATCAGACAAGCTAACCTGAACGTTTGTCTTCTACTTGAGAGAGGAAGGTATTTCTGGGATAGAATAATATTCTCCAGAAAAATGAACATAAACACAGTCCAGATTTAATGTACTGCAAAATCTTCATTTGCTGAAGGATTCTTGTACCTGTAGTCCTTTTCAAAATTTAATACAGATTTTCTTACATGTTCTACAACAACAGCACACCAGAGATGATATTTCCATGAAGAAGCTCTAACACAATATTGGCTGTATAATCTGGAATATGAGCCTAAGTATGCACAACTGTTTAGAACATAAGTTTTACATGAAGCTGGAAGGGTCTTTTAAAAATAATCCTGCATTACAATGAAAATTCAGTGTAAGTCAGCTGAGCTTTATGCTTCTTATACCTGTTATCTTAAAAATGCTAGAATTTCTGATGCAACAAAGCGAGTTCATATTATTATTAGATATTACTAGACATTGAGAAGTTTCTACATCATGATAAGAAGAGTAACAGAAAACACTTAACACTTTTTCACTAAACGATCATTGCATCAGATACGACAGTTTACATGAACATCCCACAGAAGAACTTGGCTGGTTTTGCAATGGTTTGCCACACATCCCTGTGGTAACATTGTTTTAACACGAGATTACATGGCATATAGCCATGAATCCAAAAATTCCAAGGGTGCATTTAGTATGCACTGCGTTAACTGGTACAAAACACTGTCGTAGGTGTTTTGTACCAGCACAAATGCTGTGCCACACTACCACATCTCATTTACTGTTTGCCACTGTTTATAAAGAGGTGGCTGCTTCCTTCCATAAAATAACCAACAGTAATAGAACTAGGTAAATATTTACAAAAGTAATCCAGTGTGAAACACTGCATCTAAAAACAAGCAAATTTTTTTTGGATGGTGCCTTTCTTCCTTTATAGAGCTCTTTGTCAATATGCAGAACAAAATAAGTCTGTCAGGAAACTCTGCATTTGTTATCAGCTCATTCTCCTTAGATGGCAGGACTGTAAATATTTTTCTTCATTATCACCCTGACAGTAAAT
>NW_009203439.1:53261-90511 GCF_000690835.1 Fulmarus glacialis | reverse complement strand
AATGCCAAGACTTCACAATTTTTGGCCTATCTTAAAGAAAATGAGTAATAGAGAAACCCATGCATGAGGAAACAAATGAGCAGAACTAGTGAACTAAGGTGTATTAAGCAGGGTTCAAGATCACTTGGGTTGGATGACAGTTGATATATTTGCACTACAGTTCATCTGTTTTCTTATCTAGGAAAGTGTTCTGTAATAAATCATAATTTATTGCATGTTTTGCAACCTTGTCAAAGGGCACACCTAAGATTTTTGCTTCAGTAATAAATTCCACCCAACTGTGTACAGGAATTCACTTGACAATCTGGACATAGCTAGAATATTTTGGTATTTTCTAACGTCAACACTTTTGATCTAGCACCAACAACTCATCTAGTTTACACAACACCACATTTACTTTCTTCTAAATTTAATTACGCTTAAAAACTTACAGGAGATTTCAAAGTAATTCTCCAATGACAATCACCAGTGAGCAAAAAACCCCAAGGCTGTTGCACAAGGACCCCTATTCCCAACCCAGAACTGCTTCTCACCCCTTTTTTGCTTGCCTTTTTCCCCTTCAGAGTGTTTATCTCTGAATAGGAACAAAGCAACAGAATGTTGTGATCAACCTCAGCAATATTTCTTGGTGTACACAGCTAAATTACTCGTGAGGCTGGTCATATGTTCCTGCCTATTATCTGTAAAAAAGACAGCAGAAACAAAACTTCAGAACAGCCCTAAGCCTTCCATATTATTATATACAGAAACCAATTGGCAAACTCCAAGCAAATATTTATGAAGATGAATGGTTTCTGCCAGGGTGCTTCAAATTTTTCCGAGAGTGTTTTTTTTCTTTTTTTGTAATTAGCGATTAATCAAAAATAGGTAGAGAATAACCAAATCATTACAGCTTTAAGTTCAGCATCATACGACTTGCCATTTGTATGCAGTATCACATGTTAAAACTGCATCTCAGTATGCCGTAAGTGAAAGGCTTTCTAGGATTAGTGGTGGCATGCCTGTTTTCCTTTCTAAAACCACTGTTCAGGGTGAAAGGGAATTAATTTTATGATATAAGCAGAAAGTTTCCAAAAATAATTGCTGCTTTGCTATGAAGCTCACCATCTTGATCTACTCTGAACATACCTGGACAGACACTTGAGATAGGTCTGTTTATTTTCCTCGTATGAAACTCTTCTAAACACAATGAACAAACCACTGCCTTTAAAATACTTAGAACACCGTATTTCTCTGCTAACAAATGCTATGTCTGTTTGCAGTTACAAGAAAACCTAAAATCCCAAGCAATATGATTTGAAGAGAATTGCTTACCATTGTGTTTATGCTACTGGCCAAAGAACCCACACCAATGATGGTTAAAAAATGTTTAGGAGCATTAGATTCAAGTATTAACATTTTTCTATGAATTGTCTGTGATGCTATTGGTGTAAATTTGACCTCAATTTGAAATGCTAAATATGCATTAGTGCAAAGATTTTTTTTGTTCACGTGTTTTTTCTTGTCATTATTTTTTCTTTTCTGTTTAATGCTGTTTCCTACTCGTATTAGCAAAGTAACTGAAATTAACTTGGCTGCATTACAAATAAATCTTACACGCATATCACTTCATTAAAAATCTGCACGTGTACTATTATAGTTGGAGTAACCAATTAATATGTATGAACTGCTAAGACTGAAAAACACTTATTTCTCTAACCATGTTTTCACAGACAACTGTCTGAAACCCACACCTTCAAAACTGAAAATTTCAGTATTCACTGTCTTTCAGCGTTTCAGGCTGGAAAACTCAAAAGAAAATCCCTTCTAGGTTTTTAACTTAATGACCTAAGTTTTGAAGGGGAAGGATCTCTTTCTGTTAGCCATATATTAAAATAAAAAGTTATTTTGAGAGTTTCCACGACTCTCAAGGTCAATGCTTCTAAGGATTTATATTCAGCTTTGCATAATATTAGAAGTTGTGTGTCAGCAGTGAAGCCATGTATCCTTATGACCTATAGATTTTTGGCAGACACAAGAAAACTTCTTTTATTACGATTCTTGTGTCCTATTCTTTGACCACCTGCAGCTCAGTAAACTCTGTCCTGCCCCAAGTTTCCCGCAGGCTTGAATCAAAGTGTGTTCAGATCTCCTTCTTCCTCCCTGTCTCTCAAGCCTTTCCACAGTACCTTGAGCTCCCTTCTGTATTTCCTGTCCAATACCCCCAAGTCACTCGGACATTCGTTGCTGGCTGGACAGAGCATCCCAGGCTACGAATGGCTTTTGCTAGTCAACGTGTTCTCCTGCTCAGTATGTGTAGACTGCAGCAAACAATGATTAAAGTTGTGATTTTTCCCTCAGCAGACGTACTAACAGAGTATTTGTCCTCTGAGTGACAATCCTCTCTGAAACTCGGAGAACTTAACCTTTCTAAAGCGAAAAATTCTCGGGAAAGCTGTAAAAGCCAAATTTTTTGAGAAAAAAACATATATAATTTAAAAAAATTAACGTGGAAATCACAGAAGATGATACAAAGACAGAAGAAGCTTAAGGAATGGGGCAGCATTAATGAGGCCAGAAAACCAGGAGGAAAAGACGACAACAACCTATGCACTTTTTGTGTGCTGGTCCTATCTTCTCCTCTGAAAGCATGCTTTTAAAAGTACTTTTTAAAAAAGTACAATTTTTATTGTTCTTAACTAGGTTTTGTATAAACCAGAGGAGATTTGAAACCAGAAACCTAGAGCTGAGCTCAATGCTTCATTACACTCATTCAAGTCATTCCCATCACTGCCTCTTCTAAGAAAAAAGGTCAGAGAGTACTTACTGGTGAAGTGGATAGACAGATAATGGGGCCAGGAATGGTATGAACACTATTATATTACAGTCCTACTATTTTCTGTGGCATGTAAGTAATTGAGGAACTACATACTGATCAGACATGCAAATTATGCAGAGACGTAATGTCATCATCAAGTCACCAGATTTCTAAATCATTAGCCTCACTTCACTGGTGTAAAAGGTGGTGATGCCTGTGAGAATCTATATGCACAACATTTATAAATTGGCTTGTGCTGATTTATGTCAGATAAAAGATCTTATGCCAGTGATTTGCAAATTACATCTTCAAGGGGACCTGCACATTTCTTTTCCTTCACAAATACAATGATGAGAAAACAACTTACGTTCAACTTGATCAAACATTACTGAGAACAAGAAATCTCTTGGTGTCATGTAATATTCTCCTTCATATTCCAATGATGCAAAATGCATGAAGCGATGCTTCCGAAGAGACAGTCTTTCGTCCCTTTCTGCATTAATGACATCTTCCTTCTGAAAGAGAAAAAAAAATCCATGCAGAAAGATGGTTGCATTTGTAGACCAACTTGGTAATTAGAAAGAATCCTATACCGATCTTGATTAACCTCAATATTTTGTGGGTAGCCACAAGAAGAGACTACCAGGAATTAAAAGCTTTTATGGCACGGTCTTAATGACTGACATGCTTATATGACATTCAAAGTATTTTTTGGCTTCACTGAGAGCATGCCCTAACAACACAGCTGAGCCAAATTTATGCTTGTTGTCACCAAAGGCTACCCTTGCTTCCCACTCCCCTGCTCTCGGCCATATGGTCCTGCACCTCCTCGTTTGCCAGCTCTGCTACTTGTTGGACTCTTGCTGAGCCAAATTCAGCTCGCTAACTCAACAAAAAACTAAACCAAACAGCAAATAGTATTTTGGCAGGTTAGTGGCTGGCTCAGCAAAGTTTGAAATGTGCTCTGCATCCGTGCAAATGATCCACTCCTGAAGTTAATTTTGGAGCAACTCCTAAGATGGGAGAATAATGATGTTCTAGTTTAAGTATGGGCCTATCTTTTAGAAAAGTTAGAATAATGGGGAAAGCAATGAAAACACCGTCAAAAGAGTCAGAGATCGTATCACCAAACCCAAAGATTCAACTAGTCAAGCAAACAAAAAACTTCCAACTCCCCCCCTTATATATTAAGACTCATGATCGAAATCATACAAGTTGACAACATTCTGACGAGTAGTAACAGACTTACTGGCAGCAAGAGAGGACACAGACACAGTGAAATTTTAGGATTTCAGAGATAGTAAGTGACCACAGGAAAACGAGACACTCTAAAATTCAGAACACACTGTGTGTATTTGAACATTAATCATGGAACCATTTTACCACCAGCAGTGTCACTCAATTTTAGGACTGTTCAAAGATGTGAGAAAGTGAAGGAAAAGCAAGAAAATCCAAGGCTAAGTACCAAGATCCCAACTTGAACATACTTGAAACAAGTCAGTAAACAGCACGATGGATCAGCAGCTAGGTCAGTGCCCGTGGCATTACTCAGCGTGTGATGCAGATGAGCGGATACAGCCCAGGGCACGGCCTACCAAGGTTCTGCATCACATCTTCCAGCAAATGATCGCTATGTGTTTATGCAGTTTTCAGCTTCTGGATCATTCCTATGGACTGCTTGGCATTTGAGCAGTCCAGTACAGTGCTGGCGTATGCTGCATTTTGCAAATTGGGTTACCCCTGAGACAGGGCAGTGTAAGTGGCTCCTGGTTACACTCAGAGCAGCTCCAGGTGCAGCAAGGGTCTCACCAGCTGATGTTAAAACACAGGGTCTGCTGTGCTGAGTGTGTTCATGGGGCGAAGCGTGGGACACAGACAGGCAGAGAGTATGTGAATGGAGGAGGGCGGAGACCAGTGGGAGCACCTCACTTGGTTTTGCTGAAGTCAGCACTGGTTAAAGTGACAGGCAAGGTAACAGGCACCCAATTGCACAGGAGGTTGTTACGAAAATCGGGAACGTGCACAGATATTTGCAAATGGCATAGCCTGCGTGTTTGTGTACACACATCCAGGGAGTGGGCAAGTGAGAAGGGAATGGGACTCTCTGAACCACTTAAAAGTTGTGATCAGGTTTCTGACACTTTTGTTTTAACGTGCTATTCCTCCAGGATGGGGACTGCTAATTCAATCTCCTCTGTTGAGTTTGAACAAATGCAGAATCAAGCGCTAGCAATTACATTTCCTCCACCCAGCTGACAACATGCCAGGACTTTGGTATGAAGTGGCAAAGACCGCAGGGGAGCTAGCTGATACGATAAACATACAAGCTGTTTTGGGACGATGGCTTCTAGCTCGCAGACAGGGCTCTGAAGTTAAAATAAAAAACATTAGGTTTAGTGTCAGGCTTACGAGGCAGAGTAAAGAGATGGAGGACTGATACTGACACAGGCAGCTCCAAATAATGGGACCCAGTGTGGTCTGAGAGTAACAACCAACTCCTTCGAAGTGAAGGACCCTGGGTACAGGAGGGTGGACGTCAAGCTGCGGCCAATAACCAGTCCATCGAAGAAAGCGAGAAAAAACAGTTCAGTGGACAATGAGACTTCAGAGAGCATTTCAACTTCGTGTCATTAGGTTTCCTTCCATAGGGACCATATGTTCATACAATTTGGGGATCTCAAGACAAGGGGCACAACTATAGCCAATTATTACCTATAGCCAATGATTACCATCATATATTATATTATACTTAATTATAGTTCTAAATAGAAGGGTGCAACTTGCCATTTAATCCCATGCCTTGCACCTTTGTGTTACCGTTAAGCACCTGTTAAAATACTTCACTGAATATACAAGCACCTTGTTACAGTCAATTTTAGTTTCCTCTTGTAGCGTGTTTCCTTCCCTCAAACCTTGGGTTTCAATGAAGGCCGGGGGGAGGGGACCACCACAAACAAAAAAACCCAAAATACTCGTAATTTAGAATTAAAACAGTCATATTCTGATATGCAAGGAGAACGAGGGCTACTTCTAAGTATCTGAAACCAAGGTTTGCTTTGTTTTAGATACAACCATTTCATATCAATATCCCTGCTTCAAACTTCTTACATAGTACGGAGCTTCATCATGGCCTACAACACAAGCTGCACTGCTGCTGTTCTATGTTCTATGTTTCAGATCTGTATGTTCTGGAAAAAACTATTTAAAAATAAATCTAATGTAATAAGAACTTTAGCTTTATTTTTTTTAAAATGTTGGGGGACAAGTGACTCTGTAATTGCTTGTTTAACAAGATTCAACAAACGTTGCAGATATCAAATGAATCGTTCATAGTTGCTGGGTATTAACATGCAGCATTCTTATTAAAATCATCCCCCTCTCATAATAACATGAGCAGCTTTTGCCTGACGGCAAATTTAAAAAAAAATGGAAAATTGCTTCACAGTTGTCCTTTAACTAAAATTATCAAATGAAAAGCAATCTTTCTGCACAATACAAAATAAAAGACAAGAAGTAAAGAGCTAATCCTACAACGTCTTCAAACCAACTGGATTTTCAAGTTTCTTAAGTCTTGCAGTATTTGTCTGAATTTTGTCTAAAGCTAAACTTGTTACTGATATCAAAGCACTGAATTTCAGCAATCCACAGTTTAACTGAAATAGATAGGTACAAGTTCACATATTAACTCTGAAGAGTGCCTTATATTTGGAAGAGAACGTATTCCCATCAGAATTACAATGCGTGACTGCAGATTCATCAAGCCCTTCCCTTTTCATGAAATCCCTGATTTGCAAAACAGCCTTGGGAACATGGGTCCCTTCTTATCAAAGTCAGCTTCAAATACTAGCACAAACAAGATAAGCAAACCTTACGGGATGAAATGCATCAGCTGTGCCATCTCCTACTTTGCTTTCAAAGCTTTTGCAAAATTCCTGACATCCTGTCACTGTCAGCATCTGCTAAAAGCACTCTGACCTCTCTGGACACCAGCACGAGCTCAGCATGAGCTACGCTAGGGCTCAGCTGCTCACCTGTAACTGCTTACTACTTCTACTTCTGAACAGCGCGTGGCCCTCAGACTGAAAATTCATGGCACTCCAATGGCAGTAAAACAATTTATATCAGCTACAACGCTGACCTGCCATCTTTATGATGATAGGTATTTTTATCTCTGCTTTCCCCCCACATTTTAGTATGGTTACTGTGACAGTCTCTACAGCATACTCCAAAAGAAAAAAAAAAAGGTTGTGCAACAATCAGGAGTGCAGAAGTATAACATGAAAGCAAAATGTTTGCAATTATCTTATATCCCATTATTTTGCGCTTTAATTTATGGAGAAGCACAAGGCAGACCTCAGTGAAGGTCTGGGAGAGAAACATGTACAGAAAAAAAAAAAAAGCCTATCAAAATATTTCAAAGATGCTGAATAAGTTTTACCCTCCTGGACAGTTATGACAATGAAGACTGAGATTTCCCCAAGTGGCTCTGCAATCTACACAAAACCTAAGAAAAAAATAATCTGAAAGTTTTTATTAAGGTCCTTTTTACTACAGAAAATCTGGAAGCTGAGGGAACTGGCCTTTTTCAACCCGGAGAAGAGAAAGCTTCAGGGGGACCTAATAGCAACCCGCCAGTGCCTACATGGAAGTTATCAAGATGACGGAGCTGGGCTCTCCACTGGAGCTTCATACACCTACACCACCAGCACCTCCATTAAATGTCGTTAATCCAGGCCCCCTTTATAACAAGTGGCAAGAATGGCAGTTCTGGAGTGCAATTACAGGGACTTTTTTTAGCTGTCTGGACAGATAGTTCAGAAGATGCAGGGAAGGATAGAGCATCCCAAAAAAAGTTGACCTTCCTCCCCACCAAACACGTTTGCACAATTTTATTGCATGAGAGTCTGAAAATCTGGGCAAACGTACCAGAGAGTGGGAGCTCAGAGGAGAAGAGGTGGTGGCAGGGGTGTTACACACTTCAGCCAGAATAGAAAGTGTGTAAGGAATATGGAGATTTTTATTGTCCACAGTGAAGGCAGGTAGCATCAGTGGCCACATACTCAAATAGCACATCATGATGATGTAAGGCCTTTTAATTGCCATCTTTCTCACAATGTTTTCCAAAACCAGCAATAATACTGTTCAAATTGGTTTAATACCAACTAAGGACTTGAACCTGCTACATGTGGCATCAGAGACTAGAAATTCACAATCAAGTTGTAAAGACATTGAAAAAGTGATGACTCTTCAGGTCTACGCCATATAATTTATAATTTTACAAAAATATTCAATATAATTATTTCTGCAGTTTTAATCAAATTGAATGTAGCTGGATTTTTGTCCTTTAAAGATCAGTACTGATGATCTTATTCTTACTCTCCTTAATTTCTTCCTTAAACATACTGCCAGCATTTAATTATGCTTTGAGTGACATCTTTCTCATATTTTGGTCATCACACTTTTGTTAGCCACACTGCCAACTACGACCCTCATACTGCCTTAGTTCTTCTCCATTTCACCACACAAAACCACTCTCATAACCTAAATAAACAATATGAGCATAACACTTTACTATGATTATTCTCAAAATCAAAAGAATCATTTCAGAAAGTGTTCTGGAGCATAATTACCAAACTCTTTGTTTTAACTATAGCACTTCTTTCCACCAAATTGTTTGCTGTTTCTGGACTACTATTGCCAGTGATCAGAGTTCTTGAAACTACGGTTTAGGACAGTCCCTAATCCTGAGCAAAAGCAGATCTACTGTCTCAGAAAAGGGGACAGGGGCATCCTGAAGCAGGTACAGGCCATGTCATGTGGCTAAAATATAGACCAGTCTACACTAGCAGCTTAGATACTCTTTTAGAAGCTGTATCCCCCTCCTTCACTGTTGTTCTCTTCACCAATACGTCTCTCTCCATGTCTTCAGCAAGCAGGGATGCTGGACCCACTGGAGACAGTTGGCAAAGGAAGGAAATACATGGGAAGTAGAAGAGAGCTATGGATTTTTGAAAAAAGATTAGAAACATAACTCTCATTTGCTCTGAGAAGGGATAAGTGACTGAATAACTATTCTAATCACTATTCCAAACATCTAACCAAAGATTGAATAAAAATTATGTTTTGAAGAAAAGGCTGATTCAACCACTTCAAATTAAGATTGATCTTCTTTTAAAGCATGCATAGGGGAGCAAGCTCTCTCTCAACAATTCAGTATCCTACCCACTTCAATTAAGTCCTGACTAATGTCCAAGTACTTTTTCCTGAGTCATCCAAGGAGTCCTTCAGATAAAATTTGACATTCCTGATGTTTCTAAAAATACTGTCAAAGCTCATTTTGCTCATAAAAATGCATGTACAGGGCAAAAAGCAGAGTTTTCCTCTTTAATTCTATTCCACAAAATGAGTTTCAAGTAAAGACAGGTATACTGTAGGAAACAATTATATATTTGAGGCTGGATTTCAGATATTAAGGTATCTGTAATCTAACACCTCAGCAGTTTCCAACAGTGCAAACTCAAAGCAAGCAGGATACAAAAATTCAAATTTACAGAGAGGCAACGGGTGAGAAGAATCTATTACTATTGCTTGCCCAAGATTCTTGTAAGTATAATTTAAAATGACTCTGAGATTGACTAGGGCTTATTTTTGTCTTTAACAGTGCCATATAAGAAGAAATCAAACCAGAAAGAGCTATGCTGCATTAACGTTAAGGCTCAGGCTGAAATTCCATCCTTAACTTGTTCTATTGTGTGTGGGTACAGCCAGGGCTTCAAACACTGGGTGTTCCCACATGCTCCACAGCACCCCCACACAAGCGAGTGAATTAAGAATGAAGTTTCAGCTTTAACTTGGAATTTAGTTGCCTTTGTGGTTTTATGTCAAGCCTCCAATGCCAATTTGAGCATGTCCATGATAAAGCTATGATAGTTGATGGTAAATTAGAATTGAATGACACAAAACGGGTCCTAGAAGGATGCAAGTGTTTTCCTCTGCAGTCGACATGGCAAGGGATCAGCGGCTGACCAGCCACTGGCGTCTGTAAGCATTACTGAAGACTATGGTTTCCTTTTTGGCTTCCTACACTGAGAAATGCCTAAGGGCAACAACTTTACTTCTTACAATTAATTTTCAGATTGATGGAATGAATCTGTTCATCAGTCTCTTAATTTAGGATGCTAATAAAGAATTCATGGTGTTCAATTTTTGGCTTTGATTTTTTTTTGGTATGAAAACCAGCAAGCTTAAATCAAGTAAAAACCTTATATTTACTGTGTCTTTGAACTTTTTTTAAAAAAATACATTAAACAAAAATGAAAGGTTACATAAATAAAACCTTGATAACCCTTACCTGTGATTTTTGTAACACTGCTGATCACTGTGATGTGATTTTGGTAACACTGCTAAGCAAATTCTGCATCCATTCAAAATGTAAGTACTTATGTACAAACTCAAATATTTGCACCTGATTATGCATATAAACTTATCTCTCCCATAAATCTAAAATTATGTCTTCCAGTTTCTTTCATTTTACTTTTTCTCCCTTTGTATAGAATTGGTGGTTTGATGTGCCTGCACTTTTTATATTTTTTCCATCTTAATTTTTTTCTGCTTATAAAATAGTTGACATTTCCCAGTTATTTTTTCCTAACATAATTTTTCTTTCTTCACTCTACTCCTTTCCATATATTTTACTTATTTTGCCTCTTTTTATCCTTTCATTGTCTTTCTTTCCTCCATCACCTATATCCCTTCTTCCACATTCCCTTTCCCTTGGAAAAAAAATTAAGCTGCAAAACTTTCTTTTTCCCTCCTCTGAAAAGAGGATCAATGCTTTTTTCTAATTCCCTGATCTAGAAGAGTTAACTTGCAGCACTCATTTTACCTGCTATAAGGATAACTAAACCAATGTGTGGGATGTAATTAAAATCCAGTTGGTGCCAGCAGGCTCTCTGGGAGCCTTAGGTTTGGATCCATTAATTCACACTAGATCTACAGATGGATTTAGCAACTCTATATCAAATTTCTGTAAGACTGCTGAAAACTTTGCAGTTAACTTGTGTCATTATTGTATCTCAATTTCAACTCAATCCAATTTGAAATGATCAAAATAACAGAAAATGTAACTTAACCTCAAACCCTGCTGCACATGTTAACATACCCAGCATGCATGCTGAATGCACAGAGGATAATGCTTGGAGCTCAAGGTTTGAAAGTTTCAGATGATGCAATAATTTATAGATGAAAAAGGGTTTTGACAAGTAATCCATTTGATAGAAATATGTGACTTGCAGAAAGCTCAAGATTGTGATATTTAAGAAAGCTTGTATAAGTACGTGCAAAAGTAGTTTGTGCTTTCACAATAAAGAATGAGCCTTGCATTATGCAGAGTCTCGATCAAATTCACCAGTTACCAAAACCAAATGCTATAATATCTTTATTTTTCTTTCTCCCCCATCAAGCCGAAGACATAAGATCAGAAGCAAAATGCTCTTATGAAGTGAATTGATCTGTATTACTTTTTTCAACCTCACATTTTTTGACCTTGCAGATCAAACTGCAAGCCTGGACATGAAGTAAGCCAGAAAAGAAGAGGAAAAAAGTACCGATTTCTGTTTCAAAATAAGCTCTAAATATTTGAATAACTGTTTAGCAATGTGAAACTAAATAAACAACTACATTACTAAAAGCTCTAACAGCCTTGAAATCCCTAAATATGAAACGGACAAAAGATTAAAATACCTTCTCAGGAGCTACTTCTGAGAAAGGGAACAGACTGCTAAAAGAAGGACAAGCAGAGCATGAGAATGCAATAGTCTTATGTCTGGCTACTCTTAACACTGCTGAATATAAATACTCCAAAATTAGATGAAGCCCTTTCTGTGCACTAACAGGTGCCACTCCCCTTCTTTCTTTCAAATAGCTGCTCAGACAATGCTGCTGTGCTAGTACTAATTAGTGACGGTTTGAAGCAGCAGCTGAACAGTTTATTTGCATCTAAACCCCTGGCATTTTTGGTTTTAATTTCTCCCTCCCACTCTTTGTATTTCACTGAGTTCAGACTAAACTGCTGCACACAGAGCAGGTCTTCCACTGCTACTAGAACCCACACCAAATGAAGAATTAAACCAAATATAAGGATAATACAGAAAAGAGTCTCAGTTCATAAGGTTTTTTGATTCCACTATTCAATTCTAGAAATTTCAGCCTTAGCAGAGCTCGTTTTTAAACATGAACTTAAAAAGAAGTTGGAAACTAACACATTTCCACTAACAGAATATAACGAAGGCAGATAAGGTGCCCAAGCTCTAACAAGCCAGAGAACCAGTTCATTTAACAAACCATACATTTACACCTCAACTTGCAAGTTATCACACCGCCCTGCTTACACATTCCCCTACTGAGGCTGACACACCGCTCCAACACACTGGTGCAGAAGTACTAAATACATACAGAGCGGCAGGGGGACCACATAGACACCTCAAAGGCAACACGCCCAGGAAACATGTTCATGCAGCTTTCTCAGAAAGCTCATCACACTGCTATTGTATTTGACAGTCAGTGGATTTAAGTAAAAAATGTGTTGTACCTACTTCTCACTGATCTTTTTCAGTCAATCGCTGCACATTAAAGTGCAGTTAAAATGTGAAGACAGGAATACATTTATCTCTAAAGGTAAGAAGAGCAAGGTATTTCTGAAAGATGCTACGTGCAAAGGTGTAATCAATACATGGAGCTTAACTGTTTGTCTCCAAAATGCTATAACATCTTTATTTTTCTCTCCCCCTCTCAATTCAAAAGATGTATGGAGTGTCTATCGGCACACCTTCTCAGGAGAAGCTGGGAGAGGCTCTGAGCCATCTGAACTTTCTGCTTACCCTGGGCTTGCAGATCTTTAGGACTTTTCAAGTTAATAGAAGTTTACCTCTTATGTGTGCTTGTGCTGTAGAAGGAAACCACATGCCCTTTTCAATTAGCTTTGCGCTTTGTTTGGGTAACTCAGATAGTAGGTCTACTTGATCTGTTCTGAACTACGTCAAGAGATAATCCATTTATTACATGGCAGTTCAGTTTAGCTGCACGCCCTTCAAAATGGGACTATGTATGTCTGAGTTTGAGAAGTACAACTTCAAACTGTGGGAATTTTTGCAGTCCAACTCATGCCAACTGCACGGTGCTATATATTTACCTATTTACAGCTTTGGAAGCTTTTTAGTGTCCTACTGCTTGGTCCTGTACCAACTGTACAGACAGAAAAAAAAGTTAATGGCTTTAATAGTAGGTAGTTGAATGCTAGACCAGTTTTTGTTCTGAAACAGAAGACAAATGAATTCTGGACTCACTATTTGTAACTAAGAATTTAAAGGAGAAAATATTGTTTAATGGTAGATGTAGTAGACTGACCTAAGCACAAGGACCTAAGAGAATGCCTGTCCAAAACCAAGACTGGGAGATGACGACAAAAAGGGAAGATGACTTTCCAATAGGTAAAGTAAGCAATACAGTTTCAAAAAAAAATTAAAGAGACGAAAAGCTGAGGATAAAGAAGCTAGATTTGATGTAGCAGTATGTAAGAAGCCAGTCAAGAGTTACATAATAAAACCCCAAAGTGGTTAAACTTTCAAGAATATTTTTTTTTTTTTGTAATTAAACAGATGTATTGTGTTAGCATTTAATGGTTGTGCAGATTTAAATATATCCATGTCCATGTAAAAATAAAGGAGACTAGAAAGAAGATGGCTACCATAATCTGTGTAAGGGCTCAGCAAGAAGCAGTAAATACAATGGAATGGGAATTAAGATAGTAGGGAGTTTAGTGATAATGGGAGGAGAAAAGTTAAAAAAAAAAAAATACCAGAAATGCATCAGAATTAGTCTTACAAGCTTTTTAAAACAACTTCAAAACGCCTCTGTCAATGGTTACATACACTTCCAACAGTTCTGTACATCCTACGTTTGCAACAATGTGCCAAAAGCATTCCTGAAAAGGCAGTACACAGGCATGATCTTTTACAGACAATATATGCACTTCAAGGGAAACACTATGAAAGAAACTGCCTCCCTGTCATCAAAGACTGTCGCTCGCATGTTTTCGAAACACGTTTCAGAATAGCAGTCTTGTTTAAGTGCTACTGTTAACATGTTTGCACATCCAAAATGTTTTAAACAGTGGCTGAATGCATGGTGCCTTCCATAAAAGTAGATGTAGAACAGCCTTAAATTTCCGTATCACTCACTGAAACATGCCGCGTGCCAAATATAATTACGCATTAAAATGCGAATCCTGTTAATTTTTAACCTAGGTACTTTGGACTTTCCCCGCCAGGGAATTTTCATCACAACACTGGGATTGCATTACAAGAAATACACCCTGTGTTGCAGCTGCTGACCAGACTAACGCAGCACTGATTAAAACCAACCAAGCAGTGGCAGAACCTACGGACTTACAACTGTTTCTCTACCAAGGACAAGAACCCCCAAAGCAGAAATACCCTGTGATTTCATCTTCCTGGACTAAGTACTATGTTTATAGAAGAGTAAATACAACTCAAACCAAACCAAACAGGATGCTTACGTAAGGCTTAAAAATGCTTGTATCATACTATCAGAGAATGAAGAAAAAGATGACGATCTTAAATATGCAAGCATCATACATGCTAGCTGTCTCTGTAAATGAGTGCTTCTATTTGGTCAGCCTGCAAATACTTTAAAAGAAACTTGTAGTTGTTATGAATTTATCCAAATTTCAGTGTCTCCCTTTTTGAAGGCTTTGACATAAAGAAAACCCAGATAGTTCAAAAATGCGGTGAATCTTGGAAGAAAGTTCTGTTGCCTGGTGCTCAACTGAGACAGTAACCCTGAATTTATTCTTCATGGAAAGAGAGATCTCCTTGGTCACAAGATCTACAAGGTGGTGCTTTAAGGCTCCTGTTTTAATTCACACGTGTTTAACAGTATCACAGGTTGTACACTGGTATGATGGCTTTACACAGCAAAGCTACATAAAAACATTTACGGGTAAAGGAATTAGGAATATTACAGTTTGTGGTTTTTTTTTTTTTTTAAATAAAAAAAAAAAACCCAAAACCAAAACACAACAAAAGAGAAGAGGGCAGGCAACTACACAAACGCTTGCTATAAATATTCTGAAATTAAAAAAACAAAACAAACAAACACTGTTTAAAATAAAGAAGAGCCCAAATAGTAGGCAATACTCAAAAAATATTATTCCCTTAAAAACCAATATATAAGAATCCTAGATGTGACAGATTGCTGGAAAGACAGGAAAACTGTGTTCAGAAAGAGCAAGAATTCCCTTCAGTGATAATGTGAACATTACAGAGCTAATCACATTACTGCTCCCCCAGAAGCTTGAAAATTTCCTGGGGGGAAAAAATGTTTTCTAAGCTTTTCTCCAGCCTTTTTTCCAAGTTAAAGACATATGCAAATGGCAATAAGAAATGAGAGATATGGGGGGGGGGGGGGTTCTTCTGCATAAGCAACCAATCTGAAAACAAAATAAATACTTAGCTGAATCTGTCACAATACACTCTTTACAAAAAGTCTATCAGATTTTAAACCCCATTATTACCTATGTTACACCAAGATGTTTTCTCAGTTCTCCAAGAGCCTGGTACTTAAAAAGGTGCTATAAGTGATGGGGAGTTAACTGATTAGGTTGCCATAGAAAAAGACTACCACCACCAAACCTCCCAAAGCATTCAACAGCATCTGGGAAGTGTGAAATTCTTCACTTTTAAATACAGTGAACTAACACTATTAGATAAAATTTCCAGAGAAGTAAATTAATCAGACAATAACAACATGTAAAATAAAGAAAACAGACTCTCTTTAAAGCTTTCCTTTCTTTCTTTGTCTTTTTTTTTTATTTATTTATTAAAGGTTTAGTCACATAGATGAAAAATGGCTAACAAGTTAAGCTCTTTAGAAGAGGGGTCAGAGTTATGCTCAGAGGATTTAGCAGGTCCCAGGAGGGACCCGAAACAAACATCCATGTGTCCTGTAAGATTAATACAACAATAACAACAAAGTCATTGCAACCACTAGAAATGTTTACACTGTAATTAAGTTGTAAAATTATATTTATTTCTCCATAAAGCTGCTGACTTCACTTCTAAACAAATGATTTGTTTTCTGTAGGAGACATTCATCTTGTGACAATGTTATGTATAAAACTTGCATGTCTTAAAAGACACTATATTTACCAATGACCAGACATATTTTTCCTAGTCCTGCTTATTTTTTTAAACTTTCTACCTATGCAGAATTTTTCTTCTAAAGCATTTTCATTTGACACAGAGATTACACATGGAAGGACTGGATGAAGAGAGACAGCTAAGAAATCTGAATGATGCACAGTTCTGCTGGGCCACTCACTGTCCAGAAAAACAGAAACCACAGTGAAAGTTTTATCTGAATTCTGATAGTCCCATTTTCTAATTCAACATTTTCATCAACATCCTTTTCCAAAACTAAAACATTCACAATAAACTCAAAATCTCCAAACAAGAATCCAGAAATCTAGAATTCTGCTTATTCAAACTGACGTATTTACTTTGAACTACGCATGCATTATTTACTCAAAGATTTGTGTAGTATTTTAAGTTTTCAATAGACTGTAAAACGCACCATACTCATAATCGGTAAGAATGATCTTAGAAGTTCCAGCAGATTGCTGTGTAGATGAGAACTTTTAAAATCAGTTTTTGACAGCCCCTAACAGAAAAACCACAGAAAACGGAACAGATGAGAAAAAGTTAGGGGCACCAACAGCAGGTGACAGAAGCTTGCATTCATTAATTTATACATACAGTTTATTTGCAAAGAGAGAACGTCTTACTACCTCTAAACTGGGCATCAAGGAGATGATTGTCCAGGACATTAGATTTATATCAGAGAAATTTTAAAAACCCCTTTTACATTCAGTCATTTTCAATAACAGTTATCCTGAAAGTTGAAATTAATTCAATATGAAACACTGTGAATAAGGTAACACTGACAAATATTTATTTTAATTGGAGCCATTGCAGAATGTAAAACTCGTGTATTCCTGATTACAGCAGAGTTACAACGACCCTTCATTTTTTACTAGTGTTTATAAATTCCACCCTCTAATTTTGAACTTTCCTTCTATAATGAAAGTTCAAGTATGTTTTCTCAATCCCCCCTTCAAAGTCCATCACTGCTGCACCTTCAGCGAGACAGCAAGGTCACAACACAGCACTACAATTTTCTTCTCTGCAGCATCTGAATCTAGCAAAAACCTGTACCTGGTAGGTCATCCATTTTTCTGTGCTACATTCTTTTGTACTGGAGATAAAGTTGTTTTCAGTCATCCTGGCTGCACCTTAAACAGTTTTTGTAGAGGTTGTAGTGCCATTCAAGCAGATCATCAAGCATCTGCTGATTTTCTTTTTCAAGACCTCGGCGGTTATCAGTGTTGCTTCATTTATCAAAGCTGCCATATTCTTGGAAGCAGACTATTAGCACAAACATTACATTTCTTTGGGAGGCCCAGAACTCCATCTGATGCAATTCTCTCTTCTCCTCCTCTTCAAAGTTTTTAAGATTATCTTTATCACAGACTTTTTTTACGAAATTTTTTGACTACAGCATTTAATTCAAGAGGGACGAAATTGTGTAAAACTCAGATTGAGTCAAATTAATGCTATATTCCAACTCCAATGCTAGAGTCCAAACTCTTTTAACAAAAAACAGTTTCTTGGACATACTAAGACCTCAGGCATGCCTACATTTTTCATAGACAGACTGTTTATTTGTAAATGTTTACAGTAGTAACTAAAAACAATGCAAGTTAGTTTTCCCCTGCTCTGCTTGAGAAGATTCACTAGCCAGCGCTATAATTTCACAATTTCAAAGTGCAAATTGATGACTTGATGATGGTAGCTAGTACTAACCATCATCCTCGAAAACCAGACTCATCCTGGATCTGTAGCTGGACACCTATTCCAACATGCATTAAGTAAAAGAACATACTGAATCTTCCACTGATTTGTTAAAGTCTTATAAAACTTACGCTGGAAATAACTCACACAACCAATAAAGAAAGAACATTTACCATGCTAAATGTATTTTCTAATTCAAGACACTGCTGAAATTCTCCCCAATATCTTTTCAGAGAGAATGACTTTCATGTGCTAATTCACTATTGCCACAAAATTTCAGGATGACAGACAAAGAGCTCAGAACAGGTTAGGAGCAAAGACCAGGCTAGTTGGACCAACCATAAAAATGCAGAATTGGCTTAATTTTAAAAATAGGGATATTATGCATTTATCTATAGCATCTGAGATAGTAATGCCTATTTCTGTTTTACAATACTAAAATGTGATAATGCAATCAGTATGTTATTAGCAATACCACCAAACAATTCTTCAAATCCAACTCTGGCTTTTGTTAATTGGCTTATTACCAAGAGAGGAATTAATTTTGGACAGACAGAACAGCTTAGCTAAAGGTTTTACAATGTAACTCACTTCAAGTAAGTTTATTTCTCTGCACCACTCTTTTCCATGTTTTCCCAACCTTACTGGAAAGAAAAAAAGAAGGGATGTAAGGTTAACTGGTACTCAATCTCACATTGCACAACAGATTTGGCTTTTAAAGATTTAAAATAGGAAGCCAAATGTTTCTCCATTAAGATCTTCAATAAATACAGTCTCAGTTTGCAGAGAAGCTTGAGGCAAATATCATCAAACACTAGGCTCTTGAGACCAACTGTCAGAGACGCTCATTCTGTTTAATCTGCTGGTCTGCCGCATTTGCCAGGCAACTGAATGGAAGAAGAAAGGAAAAAGAGGATGATATACCTAGTTGTGTCATGTCCCCCCGCCCCATTCTCTGCCCATCTAAGACGCCTGCTTCTTGATGTCAGAAGATCACAGGTGCCCCATATTTGTCAAGAATAGGGAGATGCTATTTATTCTGCAACCACCAAACTTGAAAACAGTTCGGGGGGGGGGAGGAATTAGCACTGAAGCCAGTAGTGAGATGGGTAGAAACTAGTTATAGGGTTGTTCTCGCTGTGCTTAGGAAACACCTTGTTCATTTTGAATGACAATGAAAGAGGAACACACATTGCTTAGGTCTGTATCTAGGGCATGGTCTCAGTCAAGCTCAAACTCTCCTTGCCAGCACCTGTATTTAGGCAGGTGACCTCTGGGGAAGATCTGCAAGGAAGAACAGAGTCCCAGGATACCTCTTACTGCAAACAGACATACAGGGTTGCATAAACTCCACAGCTAGCTTGGATGTCATCATATCTTAAGATTTTATTGCTCCTGAAAATTAGAGTGAAAACAGAAATCAGTCCAAATAAAAATTGGTTGGTAAACTCGTAATATTTAGGGTTTTTTAATGGGGGAATCTTTGGAGGATATATGTGACATCAAAGCTTATTCCATTATAAAATATTCATTTAGAGTAGGTACACTGATACCCTGCTTCTAACTGCAGAAAGTTAGCACCCCTTTGTCCAAGGCTCTGTAGTGCTCCATAGCCTTGACTTGCCAGTGGGGATATTTCCGTTTTGTGACCTGTTAGCAGATATACGTATTTCAAAAGCACTTCTTTCAGAAAAACAAATAAATGCACAAATATACAGTAGGACCTAAGCTCATGCTCAGAGCTGAACTCACGCATATGTCTAGCCCTATCTTGAAAGTATTTAGAAAACATTTAAGTGTCTTCCTGAATTTGGTCAGAGATGGTCTCAGAAGAATGGAAGAATGACTGCGCTGGGTCAGACCAAAGATCCACCTCATCTAACATCCCTTCTCCTTCCTTATGGTCTGTGGCTGCAAGGCTAGAGCATCTGAATGAGTCGGATGTTTCACTTAAAATCCAACAGCAGTGTGTCTGCGTCAGTTCAAGCACTGGCCATAAGCAAATGCTTAGGAAGGAATAAAAATATTCTCTCAGTACTAATCTATTTTGAGCTCAGGGACATCCTGAGCTGGATGTGGTTTCTATGTATTTAACAACCCTTGGTTATATCACTTTCTGGCACTTACCCAACATCTCCTTGAGTCCATGCAAACTTTAGTGACTTTAATGACTTTTGGCATGGAGTTTCACACATCTATTGCCTATTGTGAAGAATTGCACAATGGATAATAGACCCTGGGAATGTCAAGTTCATGTCAAATTATATGCTAGTTTTGTGACTGAGGCAAACTTAAATATAGTTGATTATTTCTCCCTCCAGGATAGATGTTTAACACACATAAGCTTTTCAGCCTCACAGTAGAGGTGAAAAAAACCTCCGTAAGTACAGTTTCCATATCACTTCACAAACTGTACTAAATAATAAGATGATATCACCACAATCTTTTTCATTAATGACCTATCCAGGGACATAAAACTTTACTTCTAGGAGAAAATGCTATTTCTTTACTCCACTAACCAGTCCTTTAAAAATTCTCTTTTACAGGCCACCTCTTAAGTCCTTTCTCATCCATTTTAATAAACATTACTTAATAGCTCTGCACACTGCCAAAATCCATTATCTTAAGCTGTAAACTGATAGCTGGAAAAAAATGCTTGAACTTTAAACTGAATAAAAGCATTGTGCTTGCTATACATCTTGTTTTCTGCAAAACTGCAGCTGCGCATTTCAAATTAAACTATACATGGTTTTACTCAAAACTGATCTATTTTCTCACACTTCATTGATCTCATTGATGCAGCTAGAGCAGTTTTATGATTGCCAAACCATTTTTAAAGTAACATCTGAAGCTCTTCAGACCTGAGTCTAATGATTATATATGCCACTCTTCTCTAGCTCTTGGAAACAATCTGAAGTGACGTTGCCTTCAAAAGTGGGTCAAAAGCAATGTGGTTGAACAACAGTTTTTCCTGTATTTAATTATTCAAGATTAACATTTTAAAAGATATCTTTGATTTAGATTTGTTCTTGAATTCAACCACTAATTGGGAGGGGTGTTAATAACAGAATACATTTTTGGTATCTAAACTGAGAGCTCCTCAGTAGGAGACTGCTTCTTCCCACTGATTCCAGAGTGACTTAAAGACCAAGTCCCTCAGTTAGGTATCTAAAGGTATGTAAATGCAGATGAGTAAAGTAGTATGAATCTCTCACACACTACCAGTTTACAGTAAACTTCGGCAAGGCTTTGACTACACTCTGGGGTATCAGGACACACTGACCAGGGGAACTTTACCTAAAGAAGCAGTTCTAATTCAGCACTGTGCCTGCAACTGCATGAACAGAGTAACACATTCCCAGAAGGGCTCAAGTCTTCATGTAGGAAATCCTTGTTGGCCAGAGATGTTTTGAAGTGTAGTTAGAAAAACAGCACGGATATGGCCGTTTGGATTGACCTTCTCTCAGGACTAAGCAGGGAAGAGGCAGAGCTTGCTGCCTCTTGGTCATCAAGCTTGCTGAAAGCAAGCACCCATTTGCAAGGGCCCAGATATTTGTGTACAAATATCTTTGTTTTGTCTCCCCTAGTTGCTTGAATTTTCTCTGTTTAAGTTTCTAGCTTTTATTCAAATAAAGTCAGTTTGCTCTTTTTGTGGAGCCTCCTACAGGAGACGTTGCAGAGGGTTCCCTCTCAGACCATGCTTGACTTGCTGTCCCATCATTATAAATAATTAGACCATTAAAGATACTGAATAATTAAAAAAAGGTACCACTGGCTTGACTTTGCTTCTGGCAAGTCACAGTTTTTAATGACCTGCTTTAAAACGATTCTACCTGTATTTAGAAACCCATACTGTAAAAGTTGCTAGTTTAAAAAATGAGCGGAAAAAATGTAATAGGAATTTGGTTTATATTAACTTTATCCTCAATCCTAAAATCAAACATTTGTACACATGAAGCTACTGTAAATACGATCTGGTTGCCGAAACTGTCTTAATATGCAGCACCAATTTTTTCCCATTGACAACCTGTTCTGCTGACAGTTCCTGGTCAGATGACTAAAGGCAGATTTCTCACATGGCAGAGGAACAACACTGGGAAGCAAACCGCTCAGCCTATGGGAAAGTCAAAATCAGGTTTTAATGCAAAAGTGACACCTTGCTTACAATACAGATGACAATGTCACAAAGGACCTTTTCCATGACATATACAAAGTCTGTGTCTATGTCAGCATTAAGCACAGAAAGGCAATATATTTGGGTTATCTTTGAGGACTACACTGGCAGTTTAGGAGCCATCACATAAATGCCCTAAGCCCTGTTCTAACCCATATTTTCATTAGTGACTTGGATGATGGAAATGGAAAGGGAAATAAAACTGAAAGTAACAAGTATGTTTAGAAACCACGATCTATGAGGAAAAGCTGGAGAGGCCTTTATACTGCAGATAGCAAGGTTGCTACTTAATTTTTGAAGTCCTTCAAGTTCTGTTTCTGCGTGCTGCCAGGAGCCACCTAAATCTGCCTTGCCATAAGCAAAACAGTGTCTGTGCCTATGCCACTCCACCCCAGCTGAGATGAGTGAAGAGGCACTGTCACACCCCAGCGATCAGAGCAGCACCTGGTCAGATTTTTGCTGACACATGGCAGGACTTGCACTGAGCTGCAAGATGAAGCAGCTCCGTGACCCCACAAGATCTCTTTTAACATGCACACACATACTGTTACATGTCAGCAGTATGTGTATGGCAGGTTCTTTGGTGGTCTGGAAGTCAAGGGAGCTGAGAAGAAAGGGTTAGCTGCCTTTCACGGAAGTATGATACTATCCAACACTCAGCGACTTGCTTTAATGAGAGGCTACCTTCCAACTTGCACTAAGTTATCATTCAGAGTTAACAGCAGAAGCACTACTGCCATTCACACTGGTTTCGTTTTGCTGCCTACAAAGCTCCTGGGCTTCGTAATTCCCCTTCTGAGCTCCTCCACTCCCTTGGTAAGGTATACGTAATGTATATGGAATGTGGGTGCTTGCCTCAGAGGTAGTCTATTCCAGTCTCATGAGTAGCTACCTAAAACGTAGAATCACAACATCAAATATTGAGTGCTGGGCTCTGTTGTGTACCTCCACAGAAGTCTTGAGAGAGAAATGGTCCCAGCACATTGAACACAAAGACCACGGCAGAACCGTCCTCATTGCTGCAGCCTTGTGACAACAGAGAAGCAGCTGGGACCAAATAACTCCAAAATTTTCAAAGCAAGGTATCAAAATGGAAAAGGCTCCCAGGAGGAGTTAATTTACACGAAGTTTGACAAGTTGCTTTGTCAAACATCAATCCAGTGACCACTGCATTTGGTTCAGATCCAAAGATGCAGATAGCTAAGTTCAAATCTGTGGAGCAATTTTCTCCACAGAACTGAAGTCTGTGGAGTTATCCCTTATATTATTCACATGCTGTCTTAGTGCTCCTGCAACAGGTAGCTAGGCATTAAGGGGAAAAAAAAAAAAAAGAGCTAAGCATCCCACCCAGCCAAGTGCTGAATCCTAAAAAAAAAGGGGAGTTTTATGACTTAAAATAGTTTAATTGCTTTAGCATATTTTCTCATCTTAACTATAATTTTACCACTTACATAAACTCTGAACGCCATATTCTTTAATATGCTTGGCTTTCTCGCCCCCAATTTTTTTAATGGAAGAACCAAGGTTGACAAAACAGCAAACGCTCTAAAACACATTTCCAAACCTATGGCATACTGTGTAAGTGCATCATTATCCTGAAATGGCATTACAGAAGCACTAAAGAGTCAGCCTTAACTTCTAGTTGCGGGACTTTGAAATACAGAAAAGCAAAGAATGAACATGTTATTCCTAATACACAGCATGAAGAATTCAGGTGCTCCCCAATGTACTTGAAAACAGTCTTAGCAGACACAGAAGCATGATTCATAGATACAAACAGTGTGCCCCCCCTCCCAGTTACAAGCTGTAGTAAGCCTGAAAACTATGGTTGTCCAAGTCACGAACCTTAACAGGGGAGGGAAGGGAAAACAGCTTAACGTGCCTGCCTTCAAATTTAAAAACTCAGTAACAGATTTATCACTGTTTGTCATTCCCTTTAATTCTCTTTACAAAGTCTATAGAATTGATGCATATTTTGTATACCAACAGACTTTCTGAAATAATTTATTCCGGATCTTTATCACTCTTTCTATGCAGTTCTAAGTTGTCCGTTTCTATTTCCCCATTTTTAAGATTACTTCAAATTTTTAATCTCATACAGAGAAAAGGATATATGTATCCATTTTATTAGATCATCTTCCCTAATCTTTACACATAAAATACTTATCTTTGTTACTGCTTTTGCACTCCTTCCCAGAAGGTATCTTCCTTGTGTGGCACAGTGACCAATACTATATAGAGTATTCCAGATGGAGCCTAACACTCCTGTAACCGTATCGCCTCTTATTTTGTATTTTATCCCTCTGATACAACCTAGTAACTTACTTTCTTGCAGCTGTGCACAAGGCTCATTGTTTCAATGATTTTTCCACAATAACCTTCAAATCCTTTCCTAGTCAGTGTGCTGAATGATTGTTCCATTGCAGCACACACTGCGTTTCCTTTGGTTTCTTGCTCCCAGACTAATTATTTTACATTTTTCCACAGTGAACCGCATTTGCCAGCTGTTGGCCCAGTCACCTAAACAGTTCTAAATCCTTTTATATCTGATTGTATCGTTCCTAATACACTGCTCTGAATTTTACTACAAAAAAAAGGTGGTGGGGAGGATAAATCTCTGTGCACAAATATACGTTACTTATATGGGGGCCATATGCATGTGATCAGTATAATTTATCATATGGTTTTGCAATCTACCAGGCAGCTTTGCCCACCTCACTTGCATTTTTCCAATAATCGATCTCTGCTGGGACTACTTCGAACACTCCACACTTCTGAGCAGCTTCATATAGCTGCAATGAAAAAAACCTGCCACAAAACCCCCCTTTTATATTCCCAAATGTAATCCTGCCACTTCAAATCACACTTACCTGAAGTTCAATATTCAGTCTTGAATAGTCAGCGATATTCTGTCTGGGATCTGTGACAGATTCATGGCTTGTTCTTGCGAACCCTTGAGGATGAAGGTGGGAACTACGTTCACCAAACATCCACAAACTCTACCTATTTAAGATACACCCAACAGCTGTTTCCAGATTCTAGTTGCAAGAAAACGATCAGAATTTAAAATAACAACAGTGTGTGTTATAAGACAATTTTTAGCAATATTTAAAAGATTTTAATTTTCCTTCCTAATTATACTACTGATGTAATGCTAAAGGAGTCTCTGCTCATGTCACACTAACAGCAACTCAGAACATTGACCAACTCAGTGTGTATGTGCGCAGGGCAGATAAATCACATAAATTGCTAGCACTTGTACAGCCTGGTCTTTCCATACATTTGCTCCTCCTCTAAAGAAAGTCCTAAATTCCCACTTCCTCACAAATTTTTAAACTCTGGAAGCTTGATGCAGAATTTTGTGTTGCATTAGTGCAACAAATATTTCCATTTCAAAGCTTGTGGAGTTACAACTCATATTTTAAATGATGCTCTACCACCTTCTACCCCAATGGGCAAGTCTACTGAACTCACCTAGTAGCTGAAAGCCTCCAGCATCACCATATAATCACCCTGTAATTCCAGCATGAAAGAACAAAGTTGAAGCACCTGCTAATCTTCAGGCTATCAAGTGAGGGAACATTTTACCAGTGCTACTACAGCGCCTGTTACTCGCTGCACTATCAGCTCAGAGATTTCCGTGATTTCTTCCATCCAATCCTTGTTCTTTGCCATTAATTCCTCTTTCATAAAACAATATTGCTGTTGTAGTTTTACACTTGAGACTATCAAAGACATGTTTTAAAGAACCATAAATGATATGTCTGCGATGCCATTCCTGTGGCATCCCAAAAAAATAATTTTAAAGGAACAAATACTAGTTAAATCTAAAACCTGATATAAACTTGTACTGATTTGCTGACAAAAACGGTGTGGGATATGAATTAGCTTTGAAGACTGCATGAAGCGAAGCATCAGTATTTGGCAACATGCTAGTTCTACCTACGCTACAGAAATGCTGCAGAATAGTAATCTTCAACTCCCAAATTAAATGTGCTCTGCTTTTTATTTATAGAAATTTGAAATAGCAGTCTGTGCTTAAACAGACTGAAAAAAATTACTTTAAAGGTTTTTTTCTTTAATTATTACTTACGGTTTCTGCCAGAAATCCATTAAGGCTACAGAATCTGAGCCACCTGACTATAATTCTTGTCAATTGTCTGATATTTGATGAAGGAGTTTTCTCCTGCATTTTTTTAAATTTCAAATAGGTTTTGTTTCATTTTTTTTTTAAGTATGAGCCAACACTTCAATGTTTTATTAGAAGCCATTAAGTATAAGTTATCTCCAAATAGGAGTTGTTCAACCATCCTTTATAATACAGAACACCAATGAACAGAGAAGTTGACTGGTTAACATCTCTTTTTCTCTCCCTCTCAGTTTACGAACTGCAAAGACCACTTCCTCTGGCAGGAGCACTGAAGCGTTACATTAGTGCCATTTTTTAAATTACTTATGGTGTTAAATAAAAGTGCAAGAATTCCCAAAAAGGAGTTGAAAGCCATACTGAGGCAGAAGCCTCACTAGAGAAAGCTAGATATAAATTCATTTCTCAGAAAACGAAGTATAAGGAGAGGAGGTAGAGCCAGTCATTTCTGGCCACTGCAGCAAACAAGGAGAAATTAATTAGTTTGAGATTAGATTAAATTTCTCTTTGGATGTTGAACAATAGTTAAGCAAGGTATGTCTGGGATGGCAGACAGGGCCTAAGCTCAGAGACCCCAGAACACCGATCACAGATCACTGTCTACATGCTCATGACACTCCCAGATCCAGCCTAAAGAGTGAGAACTCTGTTACCTTAGACTCCTCCTGGCTTCAGCAGAGAAAGATGTGTGTCTCCTTGTAGTATTCAGACACCTAAAATCTGATTTATTGTCTGACAAATCTATATCTGACTTAACTCCTTGCTAACTAGGTGTAGTAAAAAATGGGACAGAGTGCAGAAGTCGGCAGTAACAGTCATATCTAGCCTATGGCTCACATGAGTAACTCCAACTACAAGGAAAGGTAGGAAACCTTTGTTGAGGAAACTAAAAATCACAAGCACTATCACTTTCTTGCCATACTTCAGGAAAAAGACCAGAATACCCAGCTCACAGCAATCACAGCAGTTGTAGCTGTACAGGCAGAGAATAAAATGAGAAATGCCTATTCCAACCTGTTCCTGCATTAAAAACTAGTTTTGCTTTTCTTTATGTAAGTGTAAATTGAGGTCGCATCCTAGAAGCAAGCACAACTCAATTATGGACAAATTTGGACAAAACCCAAAGGAATGATATCAGGAATTAATGTTGTCCTCTACTTTTCTAACCCCAAAGTTATCAAAAACCACCAGAAAATCTTGCATTAAGTCCTACATTCATTATCCAGAGAAAAACACAGAGTTTTGATTTTTCTGAAAGGTTTGGTTATGTTTTTTTTTTTACTATTATTTTTAAGATCATATACATGCTATATTTTTTAAAAGTCTAAAATAAATATATGAAAAGTTATATGTTGACCACTATGATTTTTTTGTTTAAAATGAAATAGGTCATTCACTCTTTCGTAGTTCTTTTCCCCCAGATGCTTGCTCATAAATATTCCCCATGCCTTGGACTAAAAAGTTGTCTTCATTTTCATTATTTTACCCTATTTGTCTGGAACTCAGAGTAAACACAACTCTTTATGACGGCCATCAGCTGCAACTCCAAGCAATGTGCGAGATGACTAAATGTTTCGGTTTTGACTGTGTAGCTGGAAGTGTGAACATGACCCATTATACCACCATAAAAACACATCTCAGCAGAATACGCAGATGATGATTGTCCTTCCAAACTTGAAGATGTCAGTGGACTGACACAATTACAGCCTGCCATTGCACACAAGATCACTGCACCCTACTGAGTACTACCACCCCAGGGACCCAGGCAATGAAAGGAAGGGAGACCCACTGACAGGCAGGTGGTACCACTGCTCACTGTCCAAGGGGACTTATCCCTGTCTCAGCTGTAGTAGAAACCATACAGACACTGGGTTGCACCCGCTGTTTCACACCGTGATTTTGTAACTATGAACAAAGTAGCTGTACAGATTTCAAGCTTCACGTATGACTGACTTAAGGGATTTTTCAGGTGCAGCTATTGAGCGAGAGCACTCCAACGGTATCTGCGAATGCAGTGACAACATTCTGCTGTTACACCTATGTCACTGTCAAAATAGATGCACTTACAGCTTATTTGGTAAGGAATCAACTGTTTTAAATAGGATGCTGTTGAAAGCAAAAAACTGGCTTTGAGACACCTCATTTAGCAGGACATTGCCCTTTACCAAGCCTCAAAGTATACACAACTTCATCAAAGCATCCTTACTACGTAAGCGTTTTTTCATTGGAGACATGTATTAGGATGCATCATAATGATTATTGTGAATAACATTTTGTTTCCTTTTTAGTTCATCTTTGATAACGACAATGCATTTTCTCATTTTAAAATCTGACAGATCGTGCATAGTGCAGAAAGCATGCTGTCTGCCAAAGTCCCAAGGGACAGAGCTTGTTGTGTTTAAATTCTTTTCTGTAGCCAATTAACATTTTATAATGGGTGAAAAACTGGAGAGGAACTCCTTCTTTGTTTAGCGTAACAACTTGCAAGCACATCTCTGTCTTTAAAAAAACCAAAACAAAACCAAAAAAACCCCAAAGAACCCAAGGAGCACAGTCATGATCGGGGAGGGAGAGGGGAATCTCCATTCCATCTGAAGCATTTCTAGCAAAAGCAGAAAAAGACGAAAAACATAACGGTGGAGAGAAATAGAAAAATTAGGAACATACAGAACTGGAAAGAACCTCTTAGATCATCAAGTCTAGTCCTTTGCTTATCTTTTCATGAACCACTAGGTGCATCTGAAAAAAAGTTACAGTGGAAAACAGGGGGTAAGTTTACATGTGTTCAAAGTACCATTATCTTGCATGATTAAACCTGGGGCTCCTGGGGACTTTATAACAAAAAAAAATCACCTGAGTCATTATAGGAGTTGCACTCTCTCTAGTCACTTTGATCAGCAACCACATAGTTATCACTCACACTTGAATTTTCAGCATTCAGCACTTCATTTAAATGACTAAAAGAGCAACCATTCCTGCAGATTTATGGCTTCAGAAAATCTAGAAAAATGAAAGATAAGCAGTATTTGCATATGTTTATATTTGGAGACTTTCTTCACAGTCATAGGAGATAGAAATGAATATTATGGAGTTTCTGCATGATCTATGGAAAAGGTGCTTTGACTCTTAAGCTGAAAAGATAGAGGTGGTGTTGTATCACATCTTTTGCAACAAATTGCTACTTAAAATGTAATAAGCATTTTACTATTTGAACACACTAACAAGCCATGACAATACAGCTTTCAAACTTCATTTCAAAGAACTTCATCTGGAGGAGTAAACAACACTTTACAAACTAACGGTATCAATACTTGAAAATAAATCTCAGATAACCTTCACAATGTAAGAAGCAAGAAGCTACTAGAGTAAATGAAACACGCCGAGGAGGGAATAAAGATCAGCTACAAGAAGTGGTATCAGGGGACATTTTCAGAAAGAGATGTACTAAGATAAGCCTCTCTGTCTGCATCTACTTACAACTTAGGGCAGTGCTAGGGAGTGAGACTTTTAACAGAAACAGTGAGCTATATATTTGAAATTTGCTGGCATCAAGGTAGAATCTTTAAATGCTGAATTAACTCAATTACCTCAACATAGACCCAACCTGACAGACGTACAGCACAAGTGGTAGCTGGGCCATTTGAAGAGCGTGGGCAAAGCTTTTGTCACACTGGCAGCTACCACCCATCAACAGATCAGCGTAAGTACAGGTGCATGAGTTTGTAGTCCTGAATTTGAAGGGTAGGATGCTGATGACATGGAGCAACGAACCCCTCCTGCGGATGCCCACGAAGTAGTACAGAGCCAGAAACTCCTCCTAAAGCCACTGGTATCTGAGTTTCCATTGATAGGAATTTTGGGAACCCTTCATGTAGGGGAGTATATATTATAAGACACTGGCAGGTCATTACTTGAATGACAGCAAAAAGGAAAGCAAACATTTCTCATACACTGCAACAAGGGAAATTTCACGCTGTGACAGGTGTCCTGGTTTCGGCTGGGATAGAGTTAATTTTCTTCCTAGTAGCTAGTATAGTGCTGTGTTTTGGATTTAGGATGAGAAGAATATGACACACTGATGTTTCAGTTGTTGCTAAGTAGTGTTTACACAAGTGGAGGACTTTTCAGCTTCCCATGCTCTGCCAGGTGCACAAGAAGCTGGGAGGGGGCACAGCCAGGACAGCTGACCCAAACTGGCCAAAGGGGTATTCCATACCATATGACGTCATGCTCAGTATATAAGCTGGGGGGAGTTGTCCAGGGGGCAATGATCGCTGCTCAGGGATGGGCTGGGCATCGGTCGGCAGGTGGTGAGCAATTGCGTCATACATCATGTGCTTTCTATATTCTTTTACTATTATTACTATTACTACTTGTTTTATTTCAATTATTAAACGGTTTTTCTCTCAACCCGGGAGTTGTCCTACTTGTGCCCTCCCGATTCTCTCCCCCATCCCACCAGGGCAGGGCGGGAGTGAGCGAGTGGCTGTATGGTGTTTAGTTGCAGTCCTTTTTGGCGCCCAACGTGGGGCCTGAAGAGTTTGAGATAATAACAGTTAGCAGAATATATTAAGGAATTTATATCTATTAACAGTTGCTGGTCACAATATTGATTCATCTGTTCTCGATATTAGTTTATCTGATCTGCACCATGCTCTTGTTTTTGCTGTACATGTTAAAGATTGGTGTTGGTTTTTGCAGTTTGCTGTGCTCTGCAGCGATGTTTTGCCTGGGAGATTTGTTATTAAAACACTGGCCTTGAGCTTAATCTGGCATTTGAGCTTTGTACTGAAGCCATTACTGTACTTCGGGTACCACCTCATGGAGACAATTAGCAATTATACCTCTTCCTCTGAGAGGTTTTTTATGGAGGAAATACAGAATGGCACCCTCGCTACCTTCTTCTATGATGTTTCCTCCTTCATTACAGTAATTTTTCAGTATCTTGAACATCCTTGGGTAGTTAAGATACTTCTATTGGTATTTCTTGGCAATACTGTTTCGGTTTTGTCTAAAGTTAATATGCAATTTAAGAATATCATTTAGAGATCTGCCCCAAGGCGGGATAGTTATGAGTGGCAGGGTATGTGGGATAGTATGGGCAAGTACCTAGGACAGTATATTATAAGAGACTGGCAGGTCATTACTTGAATATTTTATTGCAGCAAAAAGGAAAGCAAGTATTTCTCATACACTGCAACAAGGGAAATTTCACTCTGTGATAGGAAAGGTAACAACAGACCATTTGTGATAGATATGACCCCAAGCATGAGTGCTGAGAATGTGAAAATGAATTTTGCTGAGTTTTGCATATAGTACTTTGAGAGTAGACATACAATGTGTCAGGCAGCTATTTCAGCTTTTCTATACTGGAGAGATTCTGCTACATCATGAGTCATATATTACGTTTCTCTAAGAACAGTGTCTTTATCAAATTGTCGTGTAACCAAAGCAGAAAACCATAAATTTTATTGTAACAAAGAGTTAAGCCTTCAATTACAAAACTGACAATGAAGTTACAATGCACAAAGTCTGAAATAAGAAAGTATAATCTGGAAATAAATTTGAAGCTAATCCCTTCTCTGAGCATCTGGTAAGCTAGAAGAGCTGAGATCCTGCCTCAAAAGGTGGTCCGCTCTGCAAAGACAAGAAGATCAAAGTCCCTTTTGTCCCAATTACACCTGATGGCTATCACGATGCTACACTGTGTGCGAGCAAAACTTCAAAGCAGTCTTAAGGGCTCTTACTCTTTTTTTCTAATAAATTTAACAAAACTCATTGTGTTAGCAGTTTTGATTACCTCTGGATTTCTCTGACAATACAAATGAAACAGTTTCATGTTACACATTATCTGCACAATCCTTTAAAATGCCCAGACCCTGCGCTATGCTGAGTTTTTTCTCTATCAATCTTCCTGCTTAGGAAATGAAGGGACCTATCCTGTCATCTGACTTCTCCCAGTGGGGTTTCTCTGTGGTGTTTTCTAAAGCTTTATCTCAACTTCCCTACTACAAAACACATTATCTGTGTAATTTCTGTTAACTATGGAAACGTCGCTGCACCTTTTTTTGACCTACTAGAAAAACAGGAACATGCTATGTTGGGATACATAGTATCCCAACAGAGGAGAAAAAAAGATAAATTTATATGTATCTGTTATACTGAACACATAAGATATATAAAAAGAGATTCTGTGTTAAGTATTAAATTGAAAAAATGAAAATCCATTTTTCTGGATTAATTTAGTTTCCATTACTAACAGTTACATTACAAAAGAGCCAGCAGCTTCTAAGGGCCCAGTCACCAACTGTGAATTACTCTCCAAATGACTGTATAGTTTGACTAATTAAAATTTGCATTATTTTTTAAAAAAACTTTCAAACCAGCATAATATCCTGCCCGAAAGATTAACTTTTTAAAAATTCAAGTAAGTAAACTTCGCACATAGTGGCACAGTAAAGAAGGCATTCCTTGCAAACAAGAGTTTGATTTTGAGCAGCACACCTCCGTGGGCCCCGTGGAAATGTGGAAATCTGCCTGACCAGCTCACCCCAATTTTCTCATGCCAGTGGTTTCAGTTGTGCCAGGACAGCAGATTTTACAAGCATTGCAGGCCCCGCTTTGATCGTTCTCCTGTCCTGTGAGAGGAAACTGACCCCAGTCTACTGGCGGTTCACAGAAGATGCAGGCAAATACTGCGTATCAGAAACACTGTAACGTATTTTTTCTATTTTATTAATTCCATTCCTCCCAAGCAATTACTAGCCCAATAGGCTTTCTCATCTATAACTGAAGGTCTCATGACATCTGCAGTTCTCCTAAATTTGTGAACAGGAATATAAAAAAGTTATTCTTGTAACACCCTAAGACAGAATGTTTTGTTCATAAAACAAGGGTGAAAAAAACCTCTCGGGGACGGATTGAGCCAAGCTTTAACCCTGTTAGTAAGAACTGAAAAGGTCCCTCCTCTTGCACACTGATCTTAAGGCTTTCCAAATCCTGGCTCAGAGTTAGGCAGGAGATGGTCTTACATGGAAGCAGGCAATGAGGATGGGCAGAAGTGCGAGGCTAACTGCCCGAGGCGGGGGAGAGGGGCTCTGCGCCGAAAGGAGCTCAGGAGAAGAGGAGCCAGAGAAGCAGCAAACCTCACAGGCACAGTGCCTCCCCCAAATGAGCTTGACATATTTGTAATCTCCTGCAAGCTGAAAAAAATTTACTAAAAAATTAGTTCTGATGGACACATACCAGTGTCCCTGCCTCTGAAGAATATAGGAAGCTAAGTTAAGTATGAGTGAAGAATAACAGCTATTTTTCAAACACACTATGAGAGGAAAATTGACAGGCAGATAAAGCCCCAGCTTGGAAAATTAAAAAATAAAAATCAGACTCATGTGCCTGACAGACACCACTGTGTTTCCCCTTTAAGTATAAAAACCATAGTATCATTTCAAATAAAGAACTCGAGGCGATTCACATCCATTCCTCCCTTCCTTGCAAATAATTTTGTACCTGGGAATCATTAGGACTCTCTTCACGCACTACCACTATTTATAAGAATAATACGCTGTGCTCTAGCAGAATAAAAACTTACTAAGCTACAAAACCTGGCAATTAATCACACTGCACATGCGATATATTCTTTTGTAAAACAGAGAAAAAAATATTCTGCTTGTCATCAACAGTAAAGTGAATCTCTGCACTGATTGATCAGTTCCCACTTTCAATATTGAAAGTTGCCTTTCTGAGTGTTTGATAGGAAGTATTTAATTTAAATATTAAAATGTAAACTTGATGAGGAACACTTCTACAAATTTAAAATCTCTAAGAATTGGGACAAAACACACCTCACCACAGCAGAAGCTATTTCATAATTTGACATTTCGGAACAACAGCTTGAGAGAAGTGGATGCAAACTTCCTACAAATGTAGCATCTCACTTTTAATGAACCAAAAAGGGACACTGGTTAAAGTCAGTTTCTTTAAGTAGATTTGTGATTTAAGTCATCTTAGCAGGAGTTGTCTAAAGACCACAAGCCAACTGTGTAAGCCCACACAACTGGCTCTCTAAAGACAAATTTCAGTACAGGAAAAAGCCATTGAACTGTCTTTATAATTCACTCAAATTACTAATGGGATATTGTAGCTTCCATTATTTTCAGTACCCTACAGCAACATAGTTACTTTCAAAGGAAGTTTACTTAATTATTGAGTTACATGGCAAGTTAAAAACATACAAGATCCCTCCATTAAGAGTATTTTTTAAGACATCAAAGCACATTTTCAACCATACACACTTTATTTTTGCACAGAGGGAAAGAAGCTGCATGTCACAGATTGTCTCCCTTTTCTCAGAAGAATGGTTCTCCAGCACAGACTCATCAACTGGTGAACAAACTGAAACGACAACATTTGTTTTAGGACGATGAAGGTGTGTGAGATTTCTTTCTGTGGCTGAGACAAGGAGAACTGGTTTTAATCTACAATATAAAATATCCAAAGTGCATGCTATAAAAGCCTTTTACTCAGACTAACATTTATGTCTGTATCATGTTTTATTTTAAAATAAAATTGTGTCAGTGTAGTTCTTTGATCCTCTGTTATTAAGAGTTAAACTTTTGGGCTGATGCCTTGCATACATTTCAAGCATGTTATGACTACTGTGCTATTTAACTACACAGGGATTATATGGGAATTATTACAGGAAGTTTGATCTTTAAAGGAAAAGCACAAACTCAATCACCTTTGTAGAATTGATTTTTAAGGTTCGGGTGGATTTCTTTTCTTTAGACAATTTTCAACCTACTGATCTTGACTTAGATTCACAGAAATGATCTGGCAAAACAAACTTTAATAAAAATTAACCAAGATTGAGGTGTGGTGAAAGTTGCAATGTAGACTTTTGTACCAAACCAAACATTTATCAAACACAACTAAAGGGAATGCCAATGTACAAATTTGTAAAATTAAGTATTTTACATTTCAGCTTATAGTACAATTACATTAGAAGACAAGTATTTTGTTTTGTTTATGATGAAATAGCAGATGCAACACACTACTTAAAGAAGTATGTATTCTGATTTTACAGCCTGTTGATGATTCAGTTTATGTTACCAGGTTGTAAAAATTAGTGGAAGGAACATGAATGCTATATATATATTTCACCTTTAAGACAATGTTAGCCTAATTGTGATCTGTAACAAAAAGAGAAAATAAAATAATAATAATAAAAAAAAGGACAAGTGCATTTAAATTCACCAACAAGGCTCCTCAAAAACAACTTTTTGTATAATACAGTCCCAAATTATGGGGGATTGGTTTATTGTAAATTTTTTGCGACCATTGGTCAGTTACTCCATCCATTGCATTAACATATTGCAAGAATGATGGGATTATGTAAAAAGAACCCTTGGCCCCAGCTAGAGATTAAGTATTTTCTATTCTGCCACCTTGAAAACTATTTCAAAGCCATTCTAAATCCATGCTAGGGTTTTAAATACAGAGTGCTTTCAAAAGCCATCTGCAAAAGAAAGCATGCTAGAAATAAGCCAGCTAGCTATTTTAAAAATTTTTGTGATTATTAATCTCCAGACACTCACAAAAGGCTTCAGAAAAGCTCAACTCTAACAGCTATTTACAAAGTAATTAAAAAAAAAAAAACACCACAACAGTACTTGATCTAAAGCCATAAGCATGAATCCAATTTGATAGCTGAAAAAAGTAAAATATGTGTTCACCTGTTCTGAGCTTCATAGTTACTGGTATTTAAATCTTTATGAGAGGTTACTTCATGCCTGAAACTATATAAGAGCAGAATCAGTGCCTGTAATCTTGTTCAATACTGATTAATTGGAAAGCAATGCTAGAAGTAAGAGAAGCCTTGCAACTTAACCTAGCCTTCCCTGAATAGACAGGAAACAAAAGGTAGATCTTAAGAGTTAGCAAGAAAGGAGTTATGCTAAAGGTATTTCAAACAAGAACAGAGTATGCAACTGATGGGAAATACTCTGCAGCTTATTCATAATTTTTTTTTTGTAATTTCAGATTTTAATAAAACGAACTGCTACACAGCTTATCTCCAGCAGGGCTCAGAAAACCAGTTATTTTATGGTTTCCACTAGTTGCACTAGTACATGAGTGCAACTCATGGGTGGGAGTCACCTTCTTGGCATCCAAGACTTAGTGCCAAGCAGTCGTCCTCTTCTATTATCACATCTGCAAAAGCCATTTTCCACACACCCTAAGGCATAGAAATCAGTAGTCCAATCAAAGATTATCAACAGTTTTCTTCAAAACACAGACCCCTGAACATACCTGCAATATGCCATTTCTTGATGCACCACCTCAGAAAGATGACTTTCTAGGTAACTGGACTAGCAAAATTACACTATAACCAGAACATACAAAATTACTTTCTCCATCATCTGAATCAAAACCACAAACTTCCTCACTGATTTCTACTGCAAAGACATCAACCTCCTCCCTTGCGCTGGTTTTGGCTGGGGTAGAGTTAATTTTCTTCATAGTAGCTAGTATGAGGCTACGTTTTGGATTTGTGCTGAGAACAGTGCTGATAACACAGGGATGTTTTCGTTAACTGCTGAGCAGTGCTTACACAGTCAAGGCCTTTTCTGCCTCTCACACCACCATCAGCAAGTAGGCTGGGGGTGCACAAGAAGCTGGGAGGGGGGACACAGCTGGGACAGCTAACCCCAACTGACCAAAGGGATATTCCATACCGTATGATGTCATGCTCAGCATATAAAGCTGGAGGAAGAAGAAGGAAGGGGGGCACGTTCAGAGTGATGGCGTTTTGTCTTCGCAAGTAACCCTTACGTGTGATGGAGCCCTGTTTCCCTGGAGATGGCTGAACACCTGCCTGCTGATGGGAAGAGGGGAATGAATTCCTTGTTTTGCTTTGCTTGTGTGCGCGGCTTTTGCTTTACTTATTGAAGTATCTTTATCTCAGCCCATAAGTTTTGTCAATTTTACTCTTCTGATTCTCCCACTCATCCCACCAGGGTGGAGTGACCGAGCGGCTCTGTGGTGCTTAGTTGCTGGCTGGGGTTAAACCATGACAGTCCTTTTTGGCGCCCAACATGGGGCTCGAAGGGTTCAAGATAACAACAGCTATGATTAGAACGTGCTAGATCAAATTTATAGCTGTTATTGCTGTTTAGCTATTAATCGGCAGGGTCCTGTGGCTTC